>NC_068382.1:25140752-25190752 GCF_023724105.1 Carassius gibelio
ATACGGGCCCGGGTCAGCAAAAAGGGTTAATCAAAACTTCAAAAATGAAAATAGTGTAAAGCGATGTTTTCATTTTTGAACTGTTTTCTTAAACTAATGTTCCGGGTTCAAAACAATGGGATTTTCGAAGAAAACTATTTAAATTTATACCTTATAGTTATACCAAATTATAAATTGTAATGCCAGTTAATGGAAGTCTTTACAGAACAATACCGCAGTAGAAATGAGCAGAAGCGTTTTTATTAAATCTTCCATACAAATATTGCCATTTGAGCTCTAAACTCTATAAGTGATTTAATTTATTGCCGACTCATTTCATTTCACATGAGACATGCCTCCCACAGAATATACATACACTACAGAAAAATGCCTGTATCTATGCTTTATTAGCAATTAAAAATTAACATTGCATTACAGTACGACGATTTCATTAATACAACTGCTAGAAGAGCGAGTTAAATCAATGAAGCAGATGACAGCAGCAGCGTTATGTGTTTTCTGGGGACAGCGTGAGAACTTCTGCTTCTCCGATCCGCTCTGGAATAGAAAGAAACGCTCATAAACAATAACAGAACATTATGAGAACATCCTGAGAGCTTGACTTCAGTCATTAGAGTCGAAGCTGAAAATACGTTAAGCAGGAGTCAGTTAATATAGAAACTACAAACAGCACCTGTGTAGTGCGCACTCGATTGCATGCTTTAAATCTGTATATATTCTCAAAATTTTAAATGGGCATATGATTTTTATGAATACAGATCTTAACCTCAATTCTACAGACATGTTACAGAAAAAGCTAAAATATTTTTTTTTAATTAATGAAATCTGATCATTGTTGAATGCATGGGGGAAAATAAAAGAAGCAATCCAAGATGGCTAATAGAAATTTAGCTCTAGTTGGCTGCGATTGGATTGTTCTGGTTCAGTCCAGTTAAAATACAAGAAAACTGGAGATATCTGCAGAAGACAAAAATGAAACAAATCCAGCATTAAGATGTTTTTAACTCTAATAATCCTCCAGTGAAAAAGTGCATCTCCTGTTGTCTCTCACAGATTAGTTTAGATCTGTTTAAACACTGCTTGATCTGTGCAGATTTCTCTCCTGATTCAGACCAGAACACTTTTTCACTGGAGGAAGTGTTATTATGGATTATTTGAGTTTGATTTGATTTGCATCCATTGATGAGACACTGATGCAATGCTACATTTCTCCAAACCTGATGAAGAAACAAACTCATCCTGATCTTGGATGGAGTACATTTTCAGCAAATTTTGGTTTTGGGTAAACTATTGCTTTGGCTGCAATTCACGACACAATAGATTTCAAAACCCAAGGCATCACACGTTTGTCCACTTTGTAGGTGGTTACAGAGGAGCAAACGCTATCAGACGTTCACAACAAACAAAAAACATGCAGCTCATTGCTAGGAGACGCACAACAGATGAAAACAATAGGTGTCTCACAATATGTTTGATCTTCTCTGAACTGGATGGAATCAGAGACTGATGCTAAAACACACTACAGTCCACAAAAGATTTTCTAAAGTCTGAAACGGAGCCAAATTATGTTTTAATAAAAGCTCAGAGAAATATTACTGCTCTCTCTACCAAAAGCAGTGAAATCATGAACTCATTCCTCTCAGAAGGCGATGGATATTACTAACGCTCCAGTTCACTTCAGTGCACGATACGTCTGACACAAGTACAGGAAGCTCACCTGGTTTGTCCTGTAGCGGCTCTGAGGGATGTGAACTGTGCACAAGTCAAAATAAAACAATTATGATGACAGTCTCACAATCAGATTATGATAAAAATAGAGGGCAACACTTCAGAATACTGAAGCAATAAATATAGTAACACAGTATTCTAGTAACTAATATTAACTAACAAGAAACTAATTAATCAGTAATATCACTACTAGTTTACTATTAGTTATTATCCTTTTACTGTCTATAAACAACCATTACGAAACCCTCAAAAGCTTACAATGACTGATGTCTTAACTTGTGAGTTGTTATGCGTTTCACCTTAGAATAAATAAATAAAAAATAATCATTAATAAGTAAAGAAGGTAAATATATATATATATATAATTAGAGTATATTTCATAATGCTCATAATCAGATTACAAATACTTTTTAATGGATTACGTGAATACATATTCACACACTGGCAGGAAATTATTCATAATTTATTGATTCTCCCTGATTTTTCTTTTTTTTATTCTTATTTTCAAAGTCGTGAATAAATTATGAGAGTACATTTTGCGAGAAAATACTATTTTCGGGTTTCAAAAATTTCATATTTAATTCAGTTTCACTTGCTGCATTTTTGCAACTATTTGTTAAACTTACTAACGATTTCTGAATGAATAATTTTTCAATGCCAATTTTTTGTAGGGAACTAGTTGGATTAGTCAGTAAGCACTTTATAAACTTCAAACAACTTATTCTTGCTTAGTATTTTTTGTTTTGTTTTCCACAAAACAAATAAACAGAAAAAACTGCTCTAAAAATTATTTCCTACTGACTTCAAATATATTGTCTTGCTTTCTATATATATATATATATATATATATATAAATCACAATTAATTGATTTAAAAGAAAAATATCTGTTGATGGGATCAAAGATTATTTATCTGATGACACTGAGATCATTTTGCTTGTTTTAATTATATGCATAAACTCTGTTAATTTTTATCTATTTTACAATAAGCAATACTTAATATTTACTACTTAAGTAAATGTATCTTAATTTAAGAATGTTTAGATATTTGTACTGAAAAAAAAGAAAATACTGAGTTATGAAAAAATGAACTACAACAAACACTCACCTGCTCTTCCTCCGGCTGACAGAGGAGTTGAGGAACACGTGATCAGGTAGATCTTCAGACGTCAAAGGCAGAAGTTCAGATCCAGACGTCTGCTGGGTCAGAGAGCTGGAGTCGACCATGGCCTGCCGGAGTAACCCCTGAACCAGATCTTTCTCTGAGAGCACAAACACATCTAATGAGCCTTCAATAGCACATCCATCTGCACGACACAATGGCCCGTGTCCAAGAGTTAAACTCACTGATGTTACCATAATAGAAACTAATAGGACTATTTGTGCTGCCCTGTTATTTTAAGAGAAGATCTCATAAGTAACTTGAATAAATTGAGACAAAGTGCAAAAGGAACAAATTTCTCCTCATGACAAATTAAATGCATAGAACTCTGGAAGCTTTTGATTGTCACACTTTTGATTTTTTTTTCCTTGCAATTATGACTTTATATCTCGCAATTCCGAATTTACATCTCGCTATTCCGAGTTTACATCTCACAATTCCAACTTTACATTTCACAATCCTTACTTTACATCTCATAATTCCAATTTTGCATCTCATAATTCCGACTTTACATCTCGCAATTCCGACTTTACATCTCGCAATTCCGACTTTACATCTCACAATTCCAACTTTACATCTCACAATTCAAGCTTTACATCTCGCAATTCCGACTTTACATCTTGTAATTCCAATTTAGCATTTCGTAATTCTGACTTTACATCTCGCAATTCTGACTTCACATCTTGCAATTCCAGCTTTACATCTCGCAATTCCGACTTTAGATCTCGTAATTCCAATTTATCATTTCGTAATTCTGACTTTACATCTCGCAATTCTGACTTTACATCTCGCAATTCTGACTTTACATCTCGCAATTCCGACTTTACATCTCGCAATTCTGACTTTACATCTCGCAATTCTGACTTTACATCTCACAATTCCGACTTTACATCTCACAATTCCAACTTTACATCTTGCAATTCCAACTTTACATCTCGTAATTCCGACTTTACATCTCGCAATTTCGACTTTACATCTTGTATTACATCTCGTGATTCCAATTTTACATCTCGTATTACATCTCGTAAATTTAAATTTTGCATCTCATAATTCCGATTATACATCTCGCAATTCCAACTTTACATCTCACAATTCCGACTTTACATCTCGCAATTCTGACTCTACATCTCACAATTCCAACTTTACATCTCGCAATTCCGACTTTACATCTCGCAATTCCAACTTTACATCTCGCAATTCCAACTTTGCATCTCGCAATTCCAACTTTACACCTCATAATTACAACTTTACATTTTGCAATTCTGACTTCACCTAACATTTAAAACTTTTTATATAACAATTATTTTTTTTTCTTAGAATTACAAGTTTATGTCTTCCAATTCCAACACTATATCTTACAATTTTGAGTTTACATATCATCTGATTTTTGTCCCTCAATTGTAAGTTCATGTCTCAGAATTATGAGAAAAGAAGTCAGAATTGTGAGAGAAAACAATCGTTATTACCATTTAAATTGTTTTAATCCAGTGGCAGAAACAAGCTTCCATACACAATAAACTTTTATCACTTATGTTAAAACATGTGATGCATGATTTTACAAATTGTCAGTTCTGAAATTAATTTTTCCAGGGTCGGAAATTATCTTTGGTGGCTTACATACACAGTAATGTACATGCATGAAGTTGATCGATTACATAATTGCAATTAATTAATAGTTAAAATATTACAAACATTTTATGTTTGCAAACATTTTGATCTCAACAAATAATTTTCTACTTCAAAGATTCACTTTACAAACATTTTTGATAAGATATTATTTTACTTTCTTCAGATTCTTAAAGATTTTAAACAAGCATTTAGAATCATTAGTATTTTTAGTCTATCGTCTGGGAAGAGAAAAATAGATAAATGTGCTAAATGTTTACTTTGTCAGCATTTAGGATAGTAGTTTAAGGGTCTTTAAATGCTCTTCAACGCAGAAAATTCACCATGCATCAGTCGGTTATTTGTTTAACTGCTAATAAATCAATTAAAGCAAAGGGCAGTTGTTCACCTTTATCACTCGCCAACAAAAGCCACTGCTGAACCATTGAGAGAGAATCAGTCTGCAGGATCTGACACAAAAGCTCCAGCACCTGAAATATAGAGTTCATTTAGTACAACTGAGATATTATACACACACACCCATACATACATACATGCATATTCACTGAAGTTTTAATAATTTATGTTTTTGTCATTTTTATTAATCATGTTTTTATGTATATATATATAGAGAGAGAAAGAGAGAGAGAGAGAATTTTAGATATAGTTTCTTTGGTGCATCAGGTTCAACTAAATGAATATGAGATTAACTTTAATAACCAGAGAGAGTGAACACTGATCTCAGCAGCTCATTCCCACATGACTGAATGAAACCAGCTAACCAAATATTGAAATTATGCAATGTTATTTAAATATTTGATTTGCTCATAAAATTTCTTTGGCATGCAGTCTGTATCCCATTTTCATATTCATCATATCTTAAATCGAAAATGAGCAAACAAAGAGAGCTTCAGGATCTGTCCTGACACACGTGCAGTATTCAGATTGAATTATAATGGACTGCTTCGATTGCAGATTGTATTGTAATTTTTTTAATTTGTAGCTATAGCTACATGGTTATCCACATCACATTGCACGTTTAATTCAGCAAGAGCAATACATACTCTTTTTAAATCAATTTTGTGAAGAAATGTCTAAAGTTTCGGTGTCTAAAATGTCTAAAATAACAGTTTACAGTTTATTCATCACACAGAAAATAAAAATCCATGCATTGAGAGTAAAAATATCATGAAACAAAGGTTGAAATAATAATAAATGTTTTTTTTTTTTAAACTAGCCTCTTCCGCTCACAAAGCTACAAAAATACAGTAAAGATATTTGAAATTAACTTTTCTAATTGAATGCATTTTAAAATGTGATTTATTGCTGCTGAAAATGAAGCTTTGCATCACAAGAATAAATTTCATTTCACATTATTTTAAAAAGTAAAAATATTTCACAATATTAGAGATTTTTACTGAATTTTTGGTCGAATAAATTCTTTCAAAAAAAGCCTTCTTTTAAAAAGCCTTATTACAAACTTTTCAGTAGTCGTGTATTTCAGTTTGATATTTTATTTCCATAAATACATGCAATTTATTTCCATACGCCACATGCAATCTGTCGTAAAAACCGGGTGATGCCTTTACAAATAATGTGAGAAAATAACATTTCTGCCAGTATTGTGTCCTAACCAGATGCGATGTGAAAGTTTCTGTGACATGTTCAGAAGCGTGTCATGGCTGAAGGTCAGTGATCAGCACAGGTGTGTTACCTTGAGCTCGACTCCCTCCAGGGTTTGCGTCTGCCATCGCTGGGCTCGTTTGTGTGAAGTCCTGCTGCTGCGCTTCTTCCCTCCCCAGGACGAAGCAGGGATGATCCGGCCGGACTGCGCCGAATACTGTGTCTTCCTGCGAGGAACTTCCTCATCTGTCGGTTTCTTTGAGTGTAATCACAGACAAACACAAAAACTGGATGCATTCAGGATTCTACAATTAATTTATTTTGATTTACTCAGCACCATCTAATATAATAAGTCCACTCATTCAGATCGAAATGCTAAACCTGATGCATGTGTAATGAAGCATTGCATAGTGTAGTGCATACTGAAATATTAATAAATATATAAATAAGCAAGCTTTGTGCATTTATGCATTAATGCATTTGGCAAAAGTGTCTTGCATTGCATTAAATCCTTTTTTAATTAGTTCATGAATTAACTGGGAATCAAACCCATGACCTTTCATGAAATCAAATTTTTACAAACCCACTGGAAAATTGCATTGAAATGCAAGATGTGATTTTAAAGCTTAAAAACAAATGTTTGATGTAGGTGTTACAGCAGGATCCTTCCATCCTTTCAGAAACCCTACATTCTCCGTTTCGTGCTCATGCTGTTCTGAACATTATTCATGCATCAGTTTCACTGGTGATACCTAAAGGAAGTGAAAGGTCAGGTACCTCTCTCGTGTCCCGCTGGGTCTCTGCGGCCGCTGAAAGACTGACTTTGGTGGCCAAATCCTTCAGTTCCTCGCGCCAGCTTTCAGAAATCAGTTCTGTGGAAAGACAAGAGAGATGAGAAAGAGCAAGAACAAGAAAACAGATGTGAGAAGATCAAAAAAACTACTACTACTGATGAAACTAAAGCAACTCAAATTACTGTTTGACAACTTAAATACTGCGTTGAAATTACATTTTTCTAATTAATACGTTTTCAATGTAAGTAACTACAATCTGTTATTCAGTCTGTCATCTATGCTTGATTTTCAGTGCCTTATACATGATATGAGCTTTGCAATATTTGTCTTTTAAAACTAGAGGCCAATATATTCAATCCACAAGTTATAATGAGATGCACATAAACTCAACGCACAAATCTCAAACGTTGCGCTGGTCAACAAATGTTTATTAAGTAAAAATATACCATTACTGAACCATACTACAGCTTCATCTATTATTGACAGCAACAGCATTAATTAAGCTAGTAAAATTTAAAGCAATGATCATTTTTTAAATAATAGTAATCATTTAGTAACCAAATTGTTATTTTTTTTTAGTTACAATTTATACTATATATTTTTTATACAAATTTATTTATATATGGTAACATTGTTTTGAAAAATGTTAATAAAACAGAATAGAATAAATAAATAAATTCTAAATATTGACAAGCAGTTTTAGATATTTTGGCCTTTTCTTCATTTAAATAAATGAACTTTTTATATAAAAATAATAATTTTGTCAATGTCATTTTTGTGCATATTTTGTTTTATCCCACTTTTATATATTCAAAGTCAAACAGAGAATAAGTTGTAATAAGAATAAACTGATTCCCTTGAAAACATTGAAACATTTTTTACAACTACCTCCACAAACATCCATTTTAATTTATTTCTATTTATGTCATTTTTCTATATATGCATATTTTGCCAAACTTTTTTAAGTTTTAAGGAAAAAATGCACATATATAAAATTAAGCAAAATAGAAATAAAATATAGAAATAAATAGAATTAGAAATAAAAATGGATGTGTATGCATATTTCTTCTCTCTCTCTGCCTTTGATGTATCAAATGTTGCGGTTTAAATTTTTTGTTTCAAAATTTGAAACATTCAAACTCAAACTGGTTTCATCACAAATGAGATTCGGAAGCTTTTGAATGAAAACAAAAACCTACATTTAAGTCTCATGAACTCGACAGACTATGAATATTCAGATATGAATCTCTTTTTGTGTTCCCTGAAGAATTAAAGTCATGTGGCTTTTGTAAATCAATGATGACAGAAATGTGTATTTTTTGTGTGAACTCTCTCTGTTAGACACAAAAGCTGCATTCGTGTTTGTATAATACTAGACCTGCTCGTGGTCCAGAGCGATTCGAGCCCATCTCAGGTGTGAGAAACACTGACCAACGGCTCCCAGACACTTGACTCTTAATGAGCGGATGAGGACAGAGAGGAGTGAAGCCGTACCAGTCGTCATTCACCGTACAAACCGGCTTCCCATTCAACCCTACGGAGAGAGAAGAGCAGTAGAAATCTCCAGAGGATCGTCTACATGCACGGCCCGATCAAACCCCGCTTAAAGTCATTCAGAGAAGAGATTTTAACATTCAAAATTAATTTAGAGGATGGTTACAAACTGATTCATCTATTGCAGATAATATGCACATCATGCATGCATTAAATGCAAAAGTCATTTTGTGTTTCCGGAACTAATTAAAATGAGAGAAAAAAAAAGAAGAAGATTTACGTCCTGTTTTTGTATTACACATATACAAACATTCATAAATTAACATGCATTTACTTGAAAATCAAAATGATGTAAGATAAAAGTCTTGTTTTCTGAAAAATGCATAAAGATTTTGTGAATTTATGCAAAAAAAAAAAAAAAAGTCTGATTACTTATTTTCCCGTTAAATTAAATGTATTTTCTGATCCCACTAGCAGATAATATTTTTCTTATTTTAAGCATCAACTAACATCATTTTGATCATTTTATCAGAACACAAGACTTAATATCAAGTCATTTTGCTTCTTAAATAATTGTATCTTTTTTCAAAAACGTTTATTTGTTCTGGAATTTTTATAATTTATTTTGCTAATTGTTTACTTGAGTTGACATCTAACTGACAGAGAAAAACACACCAAATTAATAAAATAAACTATTAAACACACCAGAGCTTCAGTATGAAGACAAGCTTTAATAATGCTTAAGTTTATGCATTTTTTCTTACATATCTGGAAATGCTGACAAAAAATAAATAAATAAATAAAGTGAAACCTGATTATATTTTAAATGCACTTGAATGCAAATATATGTTCATATTTTAATGTAACATTTCAAAGTCATGCATGATTACTGTCAATCCCTCACTGTTAAGTTATTATAATTAAAAGACGCGTCTCACCCTGCATGTGTCTGACTCTGTGAGGATGAGGATTGTGTCTGGAGAAGAAGGAATGATGGCTGAGTCTCCCGAAGCGAAGGCTTCCTCGACTGGAGCCCAGCGTCTCACACAGAGCTTTCTCCTGACGCACAGATTCAGGACTGATCCGCAGAGCTTCATTCACCTGCTCCTCCGATGGCTCCATAATCCCTGGAAGGAAAAAGCTGTCAAAATCCTAAATGCCCGGTCCTTTTACAGCACAAAAGTACACCAGTGGTCTCAGAGATAAAAGCATTTTCCACTCATCTCCTACATGCATGTAGTTTCACAGACAATACTTTACACTCAATGCATTAATCAGTTTTTGTAACTCATAAGTAAATACTTTGACGTGAGCAGCTCACCTCGGTTCACTGTGTTGTTCCTCTGTTTGCTGTCGTTGCCTGGAGACTCTGAACAAAGCCGGACTGGGGACTGCTAAAACACCTGGACATACTGCTTTTGCATTATTTTAAGCCACTTGAAGCCGTCGCGAGTTCAAGTAAACGCATTAACCTTTAAGCTTGTGCTCTGAGGCCCTAGCTTCTAGCATCAGGCTAGCACAGAGAAATGATTTGTGTGTAGCCTTGTCAAAATAACTAAGAATGAGCCTCGTCACAAGCATTTTTAAAGATGCGACTGTTTTCACATGCTGTTGCTTTCTATTTTTGTTAATGCATTTTTGGAAATTCAACATAAGGGTCTCTACAAGGCCAAATTAAAGTTAATTGCCACATAGCATGAGGTTAATACACATTTTGCATACGCTTGTTCATGCAAACCACTCAAAGAAACTAAACTAATCAATGCAATGCAGCATCACATTTCTGCTGTTTAAGGCAATTGTGAGTGCAACTTGTGCACATCAGTCGTGAGCACTCAGTTGTAATTTCTGCACCACATGAAGTGTGTCCTACAAGTATCAAAACAGCATGGAGAACAAACTCTAATACCACAATTTGCAACTGCCATGTGATAGATTTGACCCGTGCAGACTGGATGCAGAGAAATAATTGGAAATTACTTTTTGTGAAGCAACAAAGGCATGCTTCCAATTAAACATATTAGATAAACTATGATATAACAAATGAAAATTAACACAAGCACGTCCACCCACCCCACAACACGGCAGAAAGACAAATAGCCTCGATCTGGTGATTGCATTATCAGTTGCCAACACAGGATGTTCCTCTAACGTTCCCATTATTTAATGTCTAGGGAGAACACAATAAGATGTATTGGCAATGGTTAAAAGCTTGAAACTTTTTAATTAATATAAAAAGTATTTTATTGCAAAAAACATGTTTTTAGTTTCTTCTTGTTTTCCAGTGCAAAACAAAAAAAATTCACAGCATAAATCACAACACATTCACTTGGGTTTACTTAGAAAAAAAAAGATGTTTTCATACCCTGCTGAGACTGTTTCTTGTTTTAAGCATAAACTTGCTTAGTTTTGTTCATAAAGAGAAAAAAAGACATACTATCTAGATTATAAATATATAGATTTACTGGAAAACCAAAATACTCCATTCCCTGCATGCAACATTTAATACTGTGACTTTCTTAGACTTTCTGCTTAGAACTTGTAAGGCCCTCGTTTGTGCACGTGCAAACTTTGAGCATCCACCAACATTTGGTGGATGCACAACCTGCTATAACTGGAAATGTTGTCTGAAAACATTCATCTCACATCAGTATGGGATTCTCAAGGATGTTAAATTTGGATGCTATTTAACGTTGAGAAAATAAGGAAACTAGTGTGACTTCGTGAGGCGCAAGTCAAAGCTTTAAGCAACATTGCAACAAACAAAAAAAAAGAAAGAAAGAAGAGTAGTTTATTCTTGGCAGATGCAGTGCACACCCGCGCGCGCGCGCTGACGCACAGACAGCAAGCGCGTGACAGCAGCAGCGGGATTCAAACCTCACTGGAGCACTGGACTTATACTTTTACCCTCAGTACAAACTGAAACCCGACATGTCTTCTTCTACAGAGATGACTGCTACTACGAAGATCACTCCGGAGGTTCTCCACGAACTCCTGCAGTTCTACAACCTCTCGCGTCAGGAGTTCATCGACACCTACAACATCCAGCCTCTGGTTTACATCCCCGAGCTCCCTGCCGGAGCGAAGACCACGTTTGTCGTGATGTACGTGATAATCTTCGCTCTGGCTCTGGTCGGGAACAGTCTGGTGGTGTGTATCGTGCTCCGGAAGCGCGCATTGCGCACCGCCACCAACATCTTCATCTGCTCTCTGGCGGTCAGCGACCTGCTCATCACCTTCTTCTGCATCCCGTTCACACTGCTGCAGAACATCTCGTCTGAGTGGCTGGGAGGTCAGAGTCTGCTTTATTATTAGTCATTCATTAACATGGCATAACATGGAAATGACGGGAAATACTTAAAGAGTACTCTCCACCTGGAACTAACTATATGCATTATTCTACAGCTCTTATTAATTAGAATATGCAATGAACAACTTGTAAAAATCAAAAAAAAAAAAAAAAAGATGCATTAGAGTTTGTGGCGAACACATTTCTCCTGTACAATCATAATAATGTTGAGTGCTTTGTGAACTGCGCGTAAATCTAACCTTATTGGGTAACATTTTATAATAATTTTGCTGAGCAAAAAAATCATCAGACTACTTAAATAGACTTTAAAAAAGGCAACGAAAATTAAATAAAAAATGTAAATAATTTGAAGTGAAACATTAAATTCACATTCAAAGAGCTTAAATATATATATATATATATATATATATATATATATATATATATATATATATATATATATATATATATATATATATTATATATTTATTTGTATTCTTTATATTTTAATTTGTATTTCTTTAATACATTTAATATGTTAATTAATTTATATTTTCACATTTTTACCTAATCTTGATGCTGAAAAACGTGCTGTTAACTATCCTGAACTAATATATATATTTAAGTGTGGAGCAAATACACGGCAAACGTCTCTCATTTTTATGTTTATCATCACTGCGTTAAAACACAGACTTTAAAATGTGAATGCACCGTTTAATATTACAGCAAGAAGACCAATAAATACACCTGTATGGAGACACGTTATGAGAAACAGCACACCTTGGCAAGTCTGACTTTATGCAAAGCAGCAAATGATCCTCAACCAATGAGAGTGCAGACAGTGAAGGTCACATGATCTGTGATTGAACTGCACTGATTTTGAGCATTAAAGCTGCGGTAGGGAACTTTTGACGCTCTAGCGGTTAATAAACAGAACTGCTTGCATCTTGCGGAAGAACATCGTAGCCGGAACTACTTCTCTCTGTTTATGTCTATGAAGAATCACAAAGGTACTGGGTTACTCCGCCGCGGTACCCCCGAAGCAATCTAAAATAGTCCGAATATAAACACTTATTATAGGTGCACCCTAGTGATTCAGGACAAGCTAAAAACACGGTTTGGAAAATGGATTCATGGTGTACTCGCTTATTAAATAAATTTTTCTACATTTTGAACACAAACAAAGTTACGGACCGCAGCTCTGATTGGTTGTTTTTTACCGGGAGCGCATGACTTTCTGCAAATGGCAATAGGACACTGGGAGGAGCCAGAGGAGCTTGATTTTTTTCACAGATTATCTGTCTCATATTCTACTGTCAGGACATAATGACAGGTTTAACAAATATGTAAAAAATATATATTTACAAAAGTTACCTACTGCAACTTTAAGCTCAAATTGACCAGAAATCTGTCAAATATAAACATAAACACACATGACATAAGCACACATTAAAATGAAAACTGAAAATACAAAATTAAAAAAAAATATATAATTTAATTTCTATACATTAAATAAAAAATAACAGTATCTCAATATTTAACACTGCACCAATACTTGATCGATTCATAATAATTCTTAATAAACATGTTCTTTGGGGATTTACTGTGCGAAATACAATCTAATTGAATTGAATTGAATTGAATTGAATTGAACCACGTCAGCTGCACGGCAATCAAAACAGAATAAATAATTATGAACGAAAAGCTATTTAAAGGAGTAGTTCACTTCAAGAATATGATTCGCTCACCCGCATGTCATCCAAGATGTTCACGTCTTTCTGTCTTCGGATGCAAAGAAATGAAGGTTTTTAAAGAAAAACATTCCAGGTTTTTTCTCCACATAATGGACTTCATTGGAGACCAGCGGCTGCAGGTCAATATTAAGGTTAAGGTTGATATAAGATGATTTTAAACTATTTCTATTTGCATTATGATTCTCTAGCATAAAGTGTGTTTCACGTGTTCACTGTGTGTGTATCTTGTGTTTTCTCTGTGTTGTGCATGCAGGGGTTCTAGTATGCAAGACCGTTCCTTTTGTGCAGACCACAGCCATCGTCACAGGCATCCTCACCATGACCTGCATCGCTGTGGAGAGATACCAGGGCATCGTCTACCCGCTCAAGATGAAGAGGCAGTACACTCCCAAACGAGCTTACAGGATGCTAGGTGAGGTCTAGTAACCCCTACACGCTCAACCCTTGATTATCCAGATAAACCAATGCTCCAAAAAGCCCTAGAAATCAACACGAGGTCAAATCCCACAGCACTTAGGATCTTAATGCACGCTCCTGGTGCTGCTGTGCATGATTCAGTGCATGCTTTAAAAATATATATTTAAAGCAGTCTGATAGAGGGGTCAAACATTTAGAATGGACAGTAAAAAGGAAATATATGTACAAGTTGTGTGCTGTGCAAAGGACGAAAGAGTCTGATGTCTACAAGCAACAGACGGGTGAGTTTATCTGGTGCAAAAAAATTAAAATAGAGCAGTAAATGTATTTAGTAAATGAAGTAACACAAATGTATGTATTTACATTAATTACAGCATGACATAAGACAAACTGCACAACACAGGAGGTTGACAAACGGACCACATACAAAAAAATATATAAATATATATAAAATATCAATGCAATAAATATTATGCTCCATGCATGCTCTTTTCTTATCACAAGTGTCTGATTTTTATTTTTTTTCCGTTGCAATAATGCAATCTGATGCCTTTAGAAAATGCATATAGCATTAATTAATGTCCTCTCAGCTCGCAGCAGGTCTGTTGTTAATATTTTATGATTCCCCTGTGGAGAAAATAACGTGTGAATCTCTCTCGGCGGGGAAATAGAGTGACACACCGAAAGCATTTCCTCATCTGCATGTGTAAATATGAAGTGTTCACCCGAGGGCTCTTGTCTGTGTATTCTCTGATTGGTTCATGTGTATGTATAAGAGCACGGGCTCATGGGTAATGATCTGATTTCGGTACATCTCTACAGGGCTGGTGTGGATCGCTGCTGTCATGGTCGGATCACCGATGCTGTTCGTTCAACAGCTCGAGGTGAGGGACATCACCAAAGACAATGAGAACTGACAGATCGAGTGTTTAATTACAGTCAGTTAACTGATAGAGATTCAACAAGCACAAGGTCAGACATGTGAAGAAGATATGAATTAGTCAAGCAGATCCGAGACGCTGATGCCACATCAGTCTGACTGAGATTCACTCGAGAGTCTTATGTGCTACTCGTTGATTTATTTGTGTTCACAAAACGAGTCATCATTCACCCCCTGTGTCACTTTTTGAAGAGCTTTACGCTGATTTCTCCATCTAATGACATCTGTCGAGTTTGGAAAGTTACAAAAACATCATAAAAGTGTCATAACAGTATTGTGTTGCATGATAAACAAGATGAATTTGCACACGCATTCTAGATGTGAATTTAAAGCAATGGGATGAGTTTGTGTCTTCATCAGGTTTGTAGAAATGTAGCACTGCATCAGTGTCTCATCAACGGATGCTCTGCAGTGAATGGGTGCCGTCAGAATGAGAGTCTGATAAACACATCACAATAATCCACAGCACTCCAGTCCATCAGTGAACATCTGGAGAAGACAAAAGATGAAACACGTCCAGCATTAAGATGATTTTAACTCAAATAATCCATAATAACACTTCCTCCAGTGAAAAAGTGTTCTGGTCTGAATCAGGAGAGAAATCTGCACAGATCAAGCAGTGCTTAAACAGCTCTAAACAAATATGATTTGATTTTGACATGACAACAGGTGCACTTTTTCACTAGATGAAGTGTTATTATGGATTTTTGGAAAAAAAATAAATAAAAAAAAAATCCTGTTTACAAACCCTTGTCTATAAACCATATATTGTCACAATCATGTGTTTATTGTCTTCATGTTTCACCAGTGTAAGCGTTTCTGTCATCTTTTTACTCGTCTACAGCAATAGCTGGATGTGTTTGTCCTCATTAGTGGAGTTTCTGCGCGAGGGCGCCCTCTGGCTTCCAGGATGAATGACAACAACTCACAACAACACCCTATTTTTATTTTTTCATAAAAATAGGAAAGATAATACCTCTCTGTAAAGAAACAGAAGTTTGTATGTCTCTCAGTGCATTCATATGAATTATCATCATTGATATCGTTATAGCAATAAATACCATATCGTGATATAGTTTTATCGCCCATCCCAGTTTACGGTACCTTTGTGGTACCATGCATGCTCCATGTGAATCCCAGTTAGGTTGACTCTCTAATCTGTGTTCTTCAGGTGAAGTATGACTTCCTGTACGATCATCATCACGTGTGCTGTCAGGAGCGCTGGCATTCCCTGCTGCACCGTCAGGTTTACACCACCTTCATCATGGTGGCGCTGTTCCTGCTGCCGCTGGCCGCCATGCTCTTCCTCTACAGCCGCATCGGGATCGAGCTCTGGATCCGGAAACGTGTGGGAGACTCTTCCGTCCTCAGCACCATGAACCACAGAGAGATCAACAAGATCTCCAGGGGAGTGTCCGAACAAACGGAAACGATGCATGTTTCACAGCCAAACCATTTGACTATAATTCCCAGTTTTTCTATTTGACTGTTTTCTGTAATGTGATGCATTTCCAAATTTAACAGGAAAATATAATGCAAATAACCTTTAAAATGCATTTCATGTGTGGCTTTCCGATGTAATGTGTTTCATCAAATTCCGGTGAATAAAATCAAGATTATTTGCTGAATAATATGGAATAAAGTAACTTTTGAAGCCATTACGTAAAATGCATTATCTAGGTATTCAAAGCGTTTGTTGAAATGAATTATATATTTTCATAAACAAAATAACAAAATTAAAGTAGTAACATATAATCTAAAGCTCTAATTGCATTTTTTTTCGGAAAAAATATTTTCAATAGAAATTACAAAATATATATATATATATATATATATATATATATATATATATATATATATAATTATGGGAATAAAATTAAAATAATAATTATCACTAATAATAAATCTTATTTATTAAGTAATAATAAATAATTATTAGGGCTGTCAAATGATTAGGATATTTAATCTAGTTAATTACAATATTTGCAGATTCCTTGTTACATCTGAAACTTGTTTGTGGTGTTTTACAGTTTGTAGCAATGAATAGATGAGTATCTTAACTATATTTATAGTTTTTAAAGAGATTGTGCATTGCATTATAAAAGGTGCATTTCATGCATAATTAATGCATTCAAAATACAAATGCATTCATTAAATATAAAGGCTCCAAGTAAATGTTTAATTCGAAAGTTGATCACCTTACATAAACAAATGCATTGTGTAAATCAGTTTTTGGTATTAATAAACTGATGTAAAATTACAGAAACATACCTTCACGGCTGTATTTCGTTGTTCAAACAGGAAGAAGAAACGAGCCGTCAAAATGATGATCACTATCGTCCTGCTGTTCACCGTCTGCTGGGCTCCGTTTCATATCGTGCACATGCTGTTCGAGTACAGTAAGTGTGTAACAGTGCATTTACTCCAAAACTGAAATAGGCGTCACATGACTAGTTAAGAGCAAAAGGCTTGAACCCTGAATAGAAATCACAGCAGTGCAGCACTATACTGTAAGTTCAGATATGCCAGCACATATTACTGTTTATGTTTTAATTTCAACACTGTGAATAAACATTTAAAATATGCAATTACATTTAAATAAGCTAGTCTAAATTTAGGGTTTTCATATTTTCACATTTTTTTGAAAAAATGTTTTGATTGAAAGTGTAAAAATAAAATTCTAGGTTTGCTGTGCTGGTTTGTAGTGCTTCAAATTGTATCAATATAACTATACAATAATAATAATTAATGACTTTATTATATATATAAATAATATGGCTATTAAATAATAATAATAATAATATATTTTTATTTTAAAAAAGTTATAATAATGTACAGCTGCACAGTAGTTGTATAATTTCAAAATTTTCTGAAATAATATTTTGATTAAAAAATGTGAAAATAAAATTCTAGGTTTGCTGTGCTGGTTTTTAGGGCTGCAAAATGTTATGCGTAAATATAAAATAATATAAATAATAATAATAATAATGACTATATAATAATTAATTAATATGACTATTAAATAACATATATTTTTTATTTTGCAATAATAATAAAAATAATATGTAGGGCTGCATTATTTTGGGTAGAAATTACAAAATTATTTTATTATTAGACTCAAATATAATAATTATATATAATCGATTACTAAATTACAAAACAGAAAAAATACTATTATAATATTTCAACGTAAAATAATATTGAAAAAATACAGTAATAATATAATTTTTTTTATAATTGTGAAATTAAAATTCTAATATTTATGTCTTAATTTTGTAGTTTTCAAATTCACATGAATTCATTTAACACATTTCCTTCCCATATAATTTCAACTATTTGGTGATTCTCTGTTAATTTGAACCATCCACATACCTGGCATTAAACCTTGAATACCTGTCTATTTTTAATGCAGACGAGCTGGAGAAGAACTACGACGAGGTCACGGTGAACATGATCATCGCTGTGGTGCAAGCCATCGGCTTCTCCAACTCCTTCAACAACCCGATCGTCTACGCCTTCATGAACGAGAACTTCAAGAAGAACTGCGTGGCCACGCTTTCGGTGTACCTGCGGCGTCCCGTCCAGCAGGGCGGCGCCGTCCAGCGGCCCAACCTCAGCGTGCACTTCTCCAAACACCTCAAAACACCTCAGATGCATCAGAACCGAGTGCTGTCCTCGTCACACGGAGATCTGGAGATATCCACGGCGTTCACTGAGCAGAAAGTCAAAACCACAAACTCTCCGCTTCCGTCCAGCAGCTCCTGTGTGAAATAAACTCCGTGCAGGCGGATGAGCGCTTTACTGCCATCTGCTGGCAACAAACGCAGCCTCAAGATCATCAACACCGCTGTCGAAGGAGTTCAGGATATTAAATCTGTGACGGGAGACGCAGATCGAGAGGAAGACGTCCTAGCGCAGTGGAAATACAGCACTGGCCTCATTTAAGGAGCATGAAAATCATCATTCACTCACAGTCATGTCGTTCCAAACACAGACACGGTTGTTTTCTGTGGAGCACAAACGGAGAAATTCTGCAAATTCTTCAGCTCCGTTAAACAGCAGTTCACAGACTGAAAAAAAGTGACATGGGAGGCAAAATTATATTTCAACACTTTTTCTGGGGAATGCAAAAAAAGATGTTTTAGTGTATAAAAACTTTTTGGATTTTTTTATTATTATTTTAGAATTATTTATTGATTTTTTTTTTTTTATTATTAAATGTTTATCTCAATAGTCCGAAAAGAACACTTTTTTATTTTTGAGTTTATCTTTTTAAAATGTATATATAATTTAGATTTTTTTTTTTTTACTTTATTTATAGGTTTAGTTACTTTAGCACATACAATTTATGTAAATGTATTTTTATTATTAATATAAATTCAGTTAATTTCAGTAATAAATGTATAATAACTCTAGAATGCAAAGGTTTTGAAAGAGTTTTTTCTCCTATCTCACATTATTTATATTTATTTATTTATTTATTTATTTTTATTTTTTATTTTTCCCATATCATTATGTACATTATAATACACAACTCTAAGCAAAGTTCAAATGCATTAATATTTGCTTGTTAAACTTTGTTTGTTGTGTTTTATTGCATTATACTTTCTAAAGATGTAACACATAATAAGATTTCATTCTTATATTCATATCTTACATTGCATTAAAAGGTACATCACAAGGCATAATTAATGCACTCAAAATATGTTTATATTGCATTATATAAAAAGGCTTCAAGTGAATTGTTAGCACTCGTCTTGGATAATGTGAATACTCCTCTGGCAGCTCTGCTCTTCAGAAGCAAACGTGTGATGAACATCTGAGACTGTTAAATGATTCATGCTAATCTAATGACAATGAACGAACGAGTTCCTCTACTACAGGGTGAAAATGAGCTGACCTTGTCTTCATCAGAGAGTTAGTAACCTCCACGCTCGATCACAGGTGTATTTTAAGGCCACGTTCGTGCTCTGATGTTCTGAGAGCGTGCAACAGAGAAAGTCAGATTTGCAAACCTTGCATCTGTTTTTGCATTGGATCTCAAAAGTTTGATGTGTAAAGCATGTGATGTGACGCATTTACAGTGTCTGACAGTTTTAATAATGTGCAAAAAATAAATAACGTGAAGTAAGGTGTCTTCATACATTGTGTTCACACCTGATAGATATTTACATAAAATATGGACATCAGCAATGTCTGTTTTCAGTAACCACAGCAGCACAAAGAAAATGAGGACCTTCAGGTGCACACATTAGATCTGATTACTAATCTATAAACTCAATCATTAATAAATAATATAGAAAATAAATATACAGTCAAACCAAAAATTATTCCGATTTTTTTTTTTTACACTAGAGTTTATTTATGTGAGGAGGATAACAGAATAAAGTAAACGTGTCACAAATACCCCGAAATTCTTCATACAGCGAGAAAAATGTGAAGTTGGCATGTTTGTGGTGGTTGGCAGTTCATTGCAATGGGGCTTGCTAAGGCGTATATTTAATGCATTTCGCTGCAGTCGGTATGGTGTTGTTAATTGCTAATTTAGTGCACGTCTAATTCAGTCAGGTGCATTAAACTCAGCGCAGAGTTTTCTCAATGCGTCCTGTCACCAGCAGAGCAGAGTCTGGGTCATCATCGGTGTCCAGGTTGGCACTTATGATGGGTTTACTGAGTCACAGAGAGACTCAATAGGAATAAAAACTGGGGTAAGTGCAGCCATTAATCATCAGTGAAGCGTCAACAGCAGCAATCAGGCTCGAGCTGCACTCCTCGATCACACACACACACACACACACACACACACACACACAGAGACAGACACACACACACCGCACACAGAGACAGACACACACACACACACACACACACAGAGACAGACACACACACACACACAGAGACAGACACACACACACACACACACACAGAGACAGACACACACACACACACACACACACACACACACACACACACACACAGAGACAGACACACACACACCGCACACGCTCGGCTCCAGGCTTCTGTCGATGATTGACAAATGAGTTTCGTCCTCAAGGGGTCGAGCTCAGACTTCTCTTGAATCGATCACTTACTCTCACCTGCACATCAGTAAAAGTCTAGAAATGTTGTATTGCTGTTTTGTGAAGGTTGTTTCAGGTCAGGATTTCAGGTAAGCTTATGGTTTATTATCCTGCAGTGTTTACTGATACAGTGGTATATAAGATGGTAATACCATAGCACATTATCATACTTATGTACCATAGTATTTATATGGTACTCAAAGGTATCTCAACAAACAGTGAAGAAAACAAGCTAAGTCATATATAAAATTAATATATGGACAGGGAGTAAAAAATGTTAAATATAAATACAATAATATGAATAACAGTTTATTAATACATAAAATTATACATTATTTATACTTTTTATTTAGATTTAAAAAATTAAATAATAATAAAAATATATTCACTATACACTTGTTACTTTCACAGGCTTGGAGTTTATAAATATAATTATAAACAATATTAAATATTTTTATTTGTTATAATAAGTAAAAAAAAAAAATACATAAAAAATTATCTAAAAATCATTACCTATCATTACAAAAAATTATTTCTAATTTTTATTTATAATTATAAAATTATTTATATTACATTTTTTATTATTATAAATGATAAATAAATAAGTAAATAAATGTATATTCACTATACAAGATACAAAATATTATGACTTTTCAAAAACCTGGCTCCATCTGAGTGTCATACAAATCACGTTAAAACCGTTTCCGTCTCTTAACAGCGGTTAAATCATCTCAGGATCTTATTTTAGTCCCAGAAGTCATTGCATAAGCGTTATACGACTGGAAAGAGCCTGGTGCAGCAGATTACACACAGCTCATTAGACAAGCATCCGTCTACTGAACCGAAACAAGTGCAATTACAGATCATCTTCCCCTGTGTTACCTCGTATATATGTCCCTGCAGGTCTCCAGAAACTTCTCCAGATGGGTCCGAGTGATTCTCTCCAGCTGGTACAGGACTTCAGGCTGTAATGAATGAGAAAACAGATCATTAACTGCAGCAAAATCATTCATTTAAAACAATTCAGCACTGCAAAACAGAGGAAATGCTAAATTACTGGATTCATTTGACAGAGCCTATCAAGAATGCCAAATATCACCTCACAATCAAAATAAAAGAAAATTATTAAAAACTATTTTGTACAACTTTTTATTAGGACCGTTGGGATTTGATGCATACAAAATCTCATTACTGTAATAGAAAAAAAATATATATTAATAATATATATATATATATATATATATATATATATATATATATATATATATATATATATATATATATATATATATATATATATATATATATATATATATATATATATATATACAATCACAAAAAGTTTTTGCCAAATGAAATAAAGCTGAAACTAAATATTAGACATTAATACTAGATATTATATTTAAAACTGTTGCCTTAGAAAATAATAAATACAATAAGTTTTAGAACTAAATTTTCTTAAACTGGAATAAACTTAGACTATATATATATATATATATATATATATATATATATATATAATTTTTTAATAATTAAATTGACAAAAGCAAATAAGAAAATGAATTAACTAAAATTAAAAAATGTAAAAAAAATTAAAGCAAATTCAAAATATTAAAACAGTATTAGTATAAAATAACATTATAAGAAACAAAAAAAGGTAATAAATAAATAACAGTATTTTCAGACAACATGATTTTCATTTATTTATTACAGTAAAGAAGTAATAAAGTAAGATATAAATACCTGGGGGGAAATACACTTCATTATCATGAAAATAGTGCAAAAGAAAACAATGCGCTTTCAATAAGAAAACACTATCTTTTGATTTAAGGTGAAATATAAGTCGAAATGTCACTGACATTCAGTCAGCTATAAATTATAACTATGCAGTGAGTCACAAAAGTGAATGAGGCATAAATACACAAATTCACATAAACCTGAAGCCTTCAAACCAAACACACAGACACTGACCACATCAAATAAAAATAACCCACACTAAAACATTTGATCGCTTCAAAGAGCTTGATGTGAGAGGTGTGTTAGACACCAGGCATGTGTTGGGTATAAAAGCACACGTGTTCCTTTAAGAGAGACGAGGTCGTTCTACACATTTCCAAAGAACTGAGCATTCGAGGAGTGAAGCTTGGAGAGGAACTGCATCAGATGAGGAATCAGAATCGTTCAATGTCCTTCAGTCGTGGAGTTTTGTGGAGCTGTGGATCGAGTTAAACTAGAAGCATATTAATTACCGTGAGATAAAGGAGTTCAAATGAGCTTTTTCTGAACCTCATGTTGCTTTATTTCTTTTGTGGTTCGGCAGAATCACAAAACCTATGAATCGTCAATTGAATCATTTTCACTGCACTGTTGGAGAGAGAATATATTCAAACAAATTATATAAAATAATTGTAAATAACTAAAACTTAAATTGTAAATAACTAACTTTTGCATTTGTATTTGTAAACTTTTGTAAATTATTACTATTACTTATAAATTAAAATTTCTCTGCACTTTCTTCCAAATAAAACACTTTAGAGTTTCACAAAAAAATAATAATTCATCAAAACATTGCGATGACTTTTTAGTCAAGTGTAGAAATCACTATGTTTTATTTTTTTTTGGAGAGTTTTAATAACATTAGGGGTGTTAATAATAACAATTATTATTATTACACAAAAAAAATCACAATTTAGCCACTTCCCAATTAAATATTGTTATATATTATATTTATAATGTATAATATCCATCCATAATAGTTCATATATAATTACATAAAATTAGAACTACAAAAGTAACGATAATAACAATATTAATAATAATTATTTTATTATGATGAACTAATCATCAATACTACTATACTTTTAATAATATATTAAATTTAAATACGTACATTTTATTGATTAAACATTGAGAGTTTTTTCTGTTTTATTTTATACAAAAAAAAAATTCTTAATTTATTAAATTTAAATTTAGTTTTATGAATTAATTAACCACCATTTTGATGCTTAATTTGTATTAAATCATAAAACACAGAATCCAAATGAATTAAAAACAAACAATTTGTGTAAAACAAAATAGATTTTAGCATTGTTAAAAATTGCAATCATATATTAATTTAATTGGTTAAACATGCTTTTTTTATTAAATTAAAATAATACCATTGAAAACTGAAAAAATATATATATATATTTGTATTATTTGGAGGGGGTTGTTTTTTCAGATATAGATTGATGTAGATGATATAAAATCATCGATATCAATATTTCCTGATGGATCAAATATGATACACAACATAAAAAATATATATGCAAACTTAAAATATTTGTGATTTAATAAACCAGTCCATTTCAGATAATAACTGTTTCTGACTAGCATCACTTCATATGTAAGGCTTCACAGGTGTTTTGTCAGAGTTTAAATGCATGCATGAAGAAGAACTCTGTGTCTGAGCAGAATAAAAGCTGTCTGCACAAAGCCCTTCGCAGCAGGGAGCTGAAACATTAAAGAACAAGCACACAAATAATGATGCTTTGCTCTGGGTTTTCTTCAGCCTCAGATCACTTTTAAAGTTCTGAAGCATTTCCTCAAACACAAAAGATAAAATATTCATTACATGTTTTGTATTTTTGTGAGTTAATGACAAGATTGTAATGAAAGTGCATGTGCACCTTGGATCTGTTTTTTTGATCAAGTTTTTTGTGGCATTTAATATAAAACAAAGCATAATATTTATTATTATGTAATATTAATATTATTTATAAAAAAGTAATATTTATATAATAATATTAAATTTACATTATGATTCATATTGTTACATAATATTATTTATATTACTAGTTATTAAAGTTTTTTGTTATTCACAGATTATGTTTATATTTGTCAATAAAATAAAATGACAAATTGTATAAATCCTAATATTATAAATAAATAATATATATCATACAATACATAATAATATATTTACATTCTTATCATTTACATACTATTATTATTCTAGTTTTTCTGGCATTTAATATGAAAGAAACACAATATAAAGCATAATAATCTAATTTATAAAAAATATATATTTGTATAATAATATTAAGTTTACATTATGATTCATATTGTTATGTAATATGATTTATATTACTAGTTATTAAAATTTTTTAGATTATTCACACATTATGTTTATATTTGTCAATTTACATTTACACATTTACAAAAAGCACACATTCAAAAAATAATATATTTTTGGATATAAAAATCACTTACCTGTAAATTAGTACATTTATATACTTTTTGGAGCATAGTTATGTGTTTTAAATGATAAGGTCAGTGTCATTTTTAGAAACATCCACTAGATGTCGCCGCTTTCTTATTTATACAGCGACAGGTTTAGATGACGTAAATATATTTTTAAAAATAAAGAAACTATATAAAAATATTTCTAAAAAAAGTCAAACAGAATATAAAAATTATTTCCACATACACACATCAATATTAATAATAAAAACATCATAATATAAAAGAAATACGATACTGCGCGAATACGTTTCTCAGAGTAAGTTTCTGATTATGACAGAAAACGCTTGAATAATTGTTTAAAATGAGACTTGAGCACAGGAATGTCATGCAGGTGTTAATTAGAGATCTGTTTGACACTAATGAACCCCTGCAGCCTGGAAATCTTTAACTATGCTTTCATTTCAAGCGATCATATAATTATATAACAGATGTGCTTTTTGATTACTGCAAGAAAAATCTCAACCGGAAGTTCTAAAAGAATGCAAATATAATTATGAGGGGGTGCTTTTGAATGTATTTTTTTTTTTCTGCTGTATATGTATATTTTATAAATATAATAGCCTGACAGTGTTAACAAAATTAAGTCATACAGAAAATTATAATAAAATAAAATAAAATCCTGACTGTTATTTAAAACAATTTGCATTTGCATGTATGCATCTGGCAGGTGCTTTTATCCCAAATTACTTACATTTAAGGCACACATTTTTTCTCATTTTTCTCATGGGAATCGAACCCATGACCTTGTTGTAGCACCATGCTCTTCTAAACTTCAGGGGTAAATATACAGTTTATTAAATAATATATTAATTCCTAATTGATCATTTAAGGTTATGCACCAAACTCGCATTAACCTATTTAGTTGTCTTTTCCTGTAAATACTTATTTTGCAGATTACATTTTTATCACATTGTGCCATTTTACTTTTATATTTAAAGGTATGAAAATAACATTTAAAGAAATAATTACTGCACTATATTTCTGTATAGTGCTGCTTCGAAACAATATGCATTGAAAAGCAGTGTTTAATATAAATACAATTACGTTTAAAATGTTAATAAAATTATTTTTTTCATGCATATTTTAAATGGATTTCGATGCTTCTGAAGCGTCAGAAAACAGCTGTTTATATCCAAAAAGCAACTAGAATTTAAGTAACACATCATATGCATTGAAGTACATCACGAGACATGACCCAGACGCCTGTACTCCGTGTCTGTTTCAGGTTAATGCTTTGGTTAATGTCGTTACTGAAGGACACCAATCCTCTCCAGCAGATTAAGGTCAGCGTGTGAAGAGTCATTGACATATGTTAGCATTTTAGCTTTAGTAAGTCTTGTGTCCTGAAGGTTGCATCACTGAAACAGAGAAGAGAAAGCATGGAGAATAACTACTAAAATGATCATATGCTGCTTGTTGTATGTTTATTACATTCATGCATTTAGCAGACACTTTTATCCGAAGTGACTTAACAGTGCTTTCAGGATATGCTTTTTTTTCTTACTAGTGTGGGAATCGAACCCACAACCTTTCGCGCTGCTAACACAATGCTCTACCATTGAGCCAGCTGACCGGAAATGACTGAGCTGGCAGGAAGTAACCATGCATTTAGTCTTAAAAGGGTCATTAAAAAGTCAGGACCCCTATTTAAATATGCAGTATGTAGTAAGCTAGTATAGTTTAATCCACCTTTAAACACAGATGTAAACATCTGCACTCCGATGTAAATGCACCGATTTTTATATAGCAACCATAATATCTAAAAACAGCTTTGAGTCTGTGGTTTCTAAAGGGTCAGACGGTTTAGCATCTTCATGCACTAATACATGATCTATCAGCCAATCAGAGCTCAATACAGCAGCACCAGAGGAAGCGTCAGATTCTGTTTCCTGTGGTGTGTGTGTGGTACTTTATCGCTCATTAGAGCTCAGCACACCTGCATGTGATAATATTCCTAATGCATTTATGTTTTGCATAGCAATCTGCAAGGTTAGGACCTGCTGCAGGCTATAAATAACAGTTAAAGAGGAAATATGAACGTGTGTTTGCATGCTATCTGCTTCAGCATGTGTTAGAGAGTTACTGACATTTCATTAATCGATTCAGATCACAGTCCTTTGACAAACTCAGACACACCTGAGCGCAAATATATGCTTCTAAAAATGGACCTGCATGCAAATCATGTATGTTAATCTATATGCACACTTCAGATCAAACCAAGACATTTAAAGGGATAGTTCACACAAAAATGAACATGTTGTAATTTTTAGACTTATTTTCTTCTTTGAAACATGAAATGAGAGGCAATGAAAGTGAATGGAAACAATGTGTAAAATCTCATGCATAAATCCAAACAGCAGTGTTGTGAATGTCTGGAACGCATGTCACGTCTTCAGGTGGCGGAGGAAGGCACTGAGCGTGTGTGTCCGTGTCCGTACACCCCTGAGTATCTTTGCATATGTGAAGATAGCAGAAAGGCTGCATGTGCAGATAAGTGCAATGCAGATGGTGACCTTTAACACAACTTATGACCCTTTTTGTTCAGTCCTGTCTTTCATACACACACACACACACACACACATGCACGTAGTGTTCGGGGAGCACACTTAATTAAACAGTATGGTGCTAATTGATATCTAATTGATGACACTGGACACATAGACTGACTTTATGATACTTTAATGGTTCCTTTTTAGGAGCTTGACAGTATGTTTCTGTGTAAAGTGTGTTCATCCCATAGCTGTAATGGTTTTTATTCTGTAGAAACTGTATATTCTATGTCCCTTCACCAACCCTACACCTAACCCTAACCCTCACAGGAAACTTTGTGCATTTTTACTTTCTCAAAAAAACTCATTCTGTATGATTTATAAGTGTTTTGAAAAATGGGGACATGGGTTATGTCCTCATAAGTCCTCATAAGTCTCCCTGTGTGTGTGTGTGTGTGTGTGTGTGTGTGTGTGTGTGTGTGTGTGTGTGTGTGTGTGTGTGTGTGTGACGTCATCGCTCAGTCGGGCTGCTGCTCCGATCTCAAAAATTGTTCTTTGTTACTCCGATCTTCACACCGGTGAACCGCAAAACACGGAGCGCGGAGCACGTGCGCGGAAAGATTAGCCACTTCAGCCAAACATCACAGATAACCTTAGCCATATGTATTTGATAACTGATAGAATGTAATGTTACATTTATTTTATTTTCATATATATATATATATATATATATATATATATATATATGTGTGTGTGTGTGTGTGTGTGTGTGTGTGTGTGTGTGTGTGTGTGTGTGTGTGTGTGTGTGTGTTTGTGTGTGTGTGTGTGTGTGAGCCAGTGGTTTAGATTTGTTATATATATATATATATATATATATATATATATATATATGTGTGTGTGTGTGTGTGTGTGTGTGTGTGTGTGTGTGTGTGTGTGTGTGTGTGTGAGCCAGTGGTTTAGATTTGTTATATATATATATATATATATATATATATATATATATATATATATATATATATATATATATATATATATATATATATATATATATATATATATGTATTAATTATCTATTTATTATTTATTAACATGATTATAAATATTATTACTTTTATTTATTTACATTATGGTTACTACACACTGTGCTTGTGTGTGTGTGTGTGTGTGTGTGTGTATTAGCATTTATATTTACATTTACATTTATTTATTTAGCAGATGCTTTTATCCAAAGTGACTTACAGCTGAGGAATACAATAAGAGATTCATCACAGGAAGTGCTCATAATACAAAGTTTCAGAGATTTTAAAGCACTACAGAGATGGGATAAGGAAAAGAAAGCTAAGGGTTTTATACACACACACACACACACACACACATATGTATACTTTTTATTATTTTTCTTTTTATCATGATGACGTTGGAGCATTGTAAAACTGCTTTATTTTTAACCGTGTATGTAGGTTACTGCGGTTAAACTGTCGATTTCTGCCGCTTACACTCTGCGCGATGTGGGTCACACTCGACGCCCCCCCCCCCCCCCCCCCCCCCTGTAGTGTTTGGACTGGTGTAGCTCCAGAATCCAGGATCGTGTGAATCCGCTCCGTGTCTTCCCTCCGCCCGCAGTGTGTGTCTGTGGAAACGGAAAGAGCTGGATGTAATGTGACACTGGAGCTGAGAGATCATGAGAGAACACCGCACTCTTCAGCAGCACCGCGGATCATATCACTCCTCCTCCGGCGGGATTTAACCGGTAAGAGCCTCCTCAGCTGCTTCGGGACGGTTCTGCTCGGGGTCGTGGATAATGAAAGAGTTCGTCTCCATCCTGCGGGATTCAAGCGACTCGGATCATTAATCCATGTTTGGATGATTCAGAAGATTCACTCTGCTTGCTTCGGGTGATTCTACACGTCTGCACACATATGCATTTATTTAATTCATAAATCCTTGCATGTTGTAGTGCATTCGTGAAATATCTGCGCTCGCGCTCTACATTACGGTTAGCTTTTTTTTGCATAAATAAGTGCATCGTTTAATTGTGTGTCAACATTTGTTGCTGCATTCGTCACTGCCATAATAGATAGTTTATAAACACTCTTTAAAGTTTTACCACAACATTTCCTTAAAGTGAAAACACTTTAAAGAAACTTTTAAAGTTATAAATGGGTTTTGTGGGTTTAAAGTAAAAGCAGGTGTGTGTGTGTGTGCGCGAGTGTGTGTGTGTGTGTGTGTGTGTGCGCGCGAGTGTGTGTGTGTGTGTGTGTGTGCGAGTGCGTGTGTGTGTGTGTGTGTCTGTGTGTGTGTGTGTGTGTGTGTGTGTATAATTTCATGGGTATGACACAGGTATTACAAGGAGAGAGTGACTTATGAGGACATAACCCATGTCCCCATTTTTCAAAACACTTATAAATCATACAGAATGAGTTTTTTTGAGAAAGTAAAAATGCACAAAGTTTCCTGTGAGGGTTAGGGTTAGGTGTAGGGTTGGTGAAGGGCCATAGAATATACAGTTTCTACAGAATAAAAACCATTACACCTATGGGATGAACACACTTTACACAAAAACAAACGTGTGTGTGTGTGTGTGTGTGTGCAGATGCTTCTGTTTCATGTCTGGACATCTGAGCAGAAACAAGAAGAACCACAAACCTTCTGACCGTTGGTGCTTTCTCTAGTTGAGTCACTGAGCAGTTTCCTGTGAGTGGACTTTAATCACTAGTGAGTTGCATAATGTTCTGTTTGTTCGACTGCGGTTTATGCATCATTAAAAATGAACTCGGAGGTGATTCTTGGTAAGTGTGTCTTTGCTCGTGGCAAGCTCTGATCCCATCTCTCTCTCTCTGTCCAGAATCTGAGGAGGGGCTCTACTCTTTCGAGGGGGTCTTCTGTCCTTCTCAGCTGTAGATGTGGTGTGTCTGTGTGTGTGTGTCTGGGTGTGTGTGTTTTACCAGGGTAAACCTCTCTCGCCGCTCTGTTTGTACACACTACAGTCGTCTGGAAGGGGAGAGAGGTCTTATTTAGGCTGTGTAATCTGCGTTCAGATAATCTGTCTTGCTCCGTTGCGTTGAGACGCCTGTGAGTCGGTCTACATCAAACACACACACACACACACACATAGACACACACACACAAACACACACACACAGCAGACTCCCTCGTAGATCTGTAGAAAGGTCACTGACCTCTCCCTTCATCCAAAAACACATCCGTTTGCACAGATGCCACACAAACACACACCTACTTCTACACAATATCCAGGTTAATTCTACACAAATAGTCGAGTAAAGATGTGTACTTGCTTAATTTATCCGCATCAAGTCCATCATTTGCACTGATTGAGTATTATTAAATACTACTGTACTGTGAAATAAATGGAATATTCAAAGTAGTATTTGTATTATAAAATATAATAATAAAGTGTAATTTTAATTAAAAAAAAATATTAAAATAAATATAATAGTTAATATTTAAATCATTATTCAATTTTTATTTTATAGTAATGATAAAAATAATAATTATAATTACTAAATATTACTAGTCTACTATAAAATACATTGAATATTTCATGAAATATAATTAGTATAATAAAATATAAAGTATTATTTGAATGAAAATCAAATATTTAAATATTAATAATAATAATAATAATAATCATGATATTAAACATTTCCAATGTGCTATGAAATTAATACAGTATTTAATAAAATTATATTTGTATGATAAAATAAATACAAATGTTATTCGGAGACAAGTTAAACATTAAATTAAAATAATAGTTAAATAATAATTCAATGTTCATATTTAATATTATTCCATTGTATTTCATAGGACATTAATAATGATTTTTCATTTAAAAAAGTTTGTTTTTAACACTGCGCTCATGTGCTTTGCAGTTATTGTGCACAATGGTATGAGACACTTCTTCACACACACACACACACACACACACACACACACACTGTTGCACGTACAGCTGATTCCAGATCAGGATGTTTAACGACTCAGATTCCTTGATGATGTCATCACCGATTATTTTTGAATTTTTAGTTGCTTTAGTCCTTTATATGATCATATTTAAAGTGACAGGGGCTTAGTATCTAGTATTTTTAGTATTTTAGACTTACATTGGTTGCCCTGTTCGTTCTTAAAGGCACAGTTCACCCAAAAATGAACATGAATGAAATAGAAGTGTTTATTTTAATGTCCATATTGGACAATGTTCTTCAAAATAGCATCTTTTGTGTTCTTCAGAAGAAAGTCAACAGAGAAGTAAATGATGATTTCTGTACTGTACTGTGTAGTGGTAAATGACAGTTAGAAACCTTCAAGTTTAGAAATACACTGAAATTTTATTTATTTTTATTTTTGGAAGAAGAACTGAAATAGTATTTTCTTGTCGTTGATTTTGTTAATTATTAATTATTATTATATAATTATTATTTTATTATCTTATTTATTCATTTATTTTATTTTTTTATTAAAACATTTAAATGTATGGTTTTATTTCAGTTATTATATATATTTTTTCTATGTAAAGTCATTTCAGTTTACTTTGATGCCACTGATTTTTCAAACTTCTTTTACTTCATATAAATGGCAAAAAAAATCTAAATATCACACAATAAATAAATTCATGAATAATCACAAACTATATTAAATTACATTTAAGTATTAACGAACTGTATACTACCAATTGTTACCTTAATAATTAAGATTTATTATGCTTATGAAAGAAGTCTCTTCTGCATTTATTTAATTGAATTATTTAATTTAATAATATTGTGAAATATTGTTACAATTTAAAATTTGATATCTTTTTAAAATGATTTCTGAAGGATCATGTGACACTGAAAATTGATGAAAATTCAGATTTGCATCTTAGAAATAAATTACATTATACAATATAATGACATCAACAAAGTTTTTTTTTTAATCGTAATAATATTTCAGATTTTTTACTGTATTTTTGATCAAATAAATGCAGCCTTGGTCAGCAGAAGAATTTGTTTTTTCTGAGACCCCTGACATGATGCGGTCTCGCCTGACTGCGTCTCCATCACAATGAAATTGAAGTGTTCCAGTATGCTGATCACAGCCATGACTTCCCTTCTTCCTGAGAGATGATCCTCTGTGTGTTTGCAGAGAATAAACAGCCAGAGATGGGTTTCTCTGTGTTTGTCTGTGAGGGTGGAGCTGTACTGGTCAATGATTGAGGTGCCAAAGCTCATAAAGTGATGGAGGAGAAGGAAACGGGAGGAGGATGAAAGTCAGGAGGAATCCTGTGATTGTGCACTGATCTCTCTTAGGATTCATGATTCAAGACGCTTTATCGTTGTGATTAAAATCCACCACGTATACTGATTTATAATGGAGATAGTTCTGATGAGAAGAGCTGCGTTTGAAGGGGTTGTATAAGAGCTGCTTGCTTTACTTCTTTACTTGCGTTTATTGCTTTGTTCAGGGTTAGTTTTGTGTCTAGCGGAGCAGGAATCAGTCTGGAGTCGGGAATATTTCAATAGTTTAGCAGTATGTCAGATCAAGAAATCAGATGCTTATATGGAGGAACATCTAGTCAGATATGAATACAGAATAACAACTAGTTTTTAGGATTTGGGGTCACTATAGGTCAACAAAACAAAAATTGTTACTTAAAAAAAAAACTTTAAATAACATAAAATATAAAAAGAAATGTTGCTTATTATATATATTTATTTATTTGCTGTATATATAGACATACTTAAATATATAACAATTATAAAATATAAAAGATAAAAATATTTAAAAAATAAAATCTGAATCACATTTAGAAATAAAATAAACTTTAAACTAAAAGATTATTTTATCTCAGCTAGCTGCCATGCCAACATTTCTCACTTTAGTTTACATTTTAGGAACTAAAATAATTAACATTAATTTAAAACTTAATAAAAAAAAAATATTTAAACATTTAGAAAAATGAAAAAAAAAAAATATTTAAACTAGAACTGTAATTAAATTGAAAACTGAAAAAATAAAAATAAAACATAATTTAATGAAAACTGAAATAGTATCAGTGATACTAAAATAATAGCACTTTTAAATATATACTTTTACTGGAAAATAAAACGTAAATATTTTTTTATTTCCATACAAAAGATCATAATGACCATATCAAGCTTCTAAAGCACATGTGACTTCTGCGCTTTATTGTAAGACTTCAGAAGTCATATAATAGTGCCGTGTGAAAAGCATAACAAAATATGGCTGAACAATGTATACTAGTTGCTTTGTATAAGATTGTCAGCAAAATTCATGCATATAAATGTAAATTGCTAAAACACACACACAAAAAAAAAAATCCAGCGTACAGATTTAAATAATGAGAGGAAAAAGGACAGAAATGTGTCTAATTTCCAGCATGCATGTGAACAACGAGAGCGGTCTGAGGACATGCCCTGTGTGTCTAAACACATGCAGACATACAAACAGTTGAGCTGGGAGAGCGTGTGACGTGTTATCGACTCTGAGACGTCACGCCGAGGCTCTTCTGCGCTTTCACAGTTAAACGGTCATCTGTTCACATTGTGTGGGCACTGCGCTCTATGATAATGCCCTACAATCATTCACTAACCTCTGCTAATGCCCTTGTGTAAGCACGCAGCTCAGTGGAGCTCTCAGAGTCAGTGTGTTTACACAGCACACACACACACACACACACACACACAGGCTCATTGTAATGTGATCTGATTGTAGACGTTACACGTTAATGATGTTGTTCCTCTGAAAGCTGCTGAAGCTACCGGTCAGTTGAACTACCTCCTAAACTGAACCATTTTACTTTCATTTTTGGTCTTAGGTCTGTAGGGAGGATAGATGTGGGAATGATAGCTAGAGGAGGTGTTGTGTGTTCAGAGCTGTGAGCTGTGACATTCCCAGATACAAAACTCTCTCCCTGTAGGAACAGAAACACTTCGGCGGATCTTTCCTGTGGGATGTGACCAGCAGTGACACAACAAGCTGCCAGTGAAGTCATTTCCAGACTAAAAGTCATGTTAGGGTGTTTTGCACTGGTGTTTGTCTCTAGAGATGTGTGTATTTTGGCACATAAAATAGACATTTAAGGGTGTGTGTGTGTGTGTGTGTGCGTGTGTGTGTGTGTGTGCTTGTGTGTGTGAATAAGTAAGGGTAAGGGTTAAAAAAAAAAAAAATTTAATTTTTTTTTATCAGTAGCCAAAAATACATTGTATGGATCAACATTTTTTATTTCTCTTTTATGCCAAAAATCATTAGGATATTAAGTAAAGATTATGTTCATGAAGATAATTAGTAAATCTCCTACCATAATTATATAAAAACGTAATTTTTGATTAGTAATATGCATTGCTAAGAACTTCATTTGAACAACTTTAAATTGATTTTCTCAATATTTAGATTTTTTTTGCTCCCTCAGATTCCATTTTTTCAAATAGTTGTATTTCAGCTAAATATTGTCTGATCCTGTATTTTAAATATATATTATTTATTTATTAAAATGTCAATATTTTAAATATTTGTATATTAATTTTTATTTATTTATATATATATATGCATATATATATGTGTGTGTGTGTGTGTTTACAAATATTTAGATATTTGCTTGTACATAGATATATTAAACATTTATGCATTTAGCAAAAATATTCAAAATAATATTTATATATATATATATATGTATATATAATGTATATATATATATATATATATATATATATATATATATATATATACATTAAATGCATTTAAATATATTTTTAATTTAAAAAGAAAAAAATATTATATAATTCAGTAAGTTCTAGATAGAATAATATATGATATATCTGAATAAATCAGCAGTGATGTGTGATGTGTGATGTGTGATGTGTGAGGATGAGAACGCTGACACACACTCGTCTCCAAAACACTCTAAAAATAACAACCAGACACACTGCTGGAAAATCACTCTTGCCCGGATGAATTCAGCCCTGATGTTCGTCTGATGGACGGGACGTGTCTGCTTCTTTCTCCTCTGTCCGTTAATGGCTCACTGTCCATCAGATTAATAAATCACTTACTGTAATGTTTTATAATGATGATATTGCTTTTGTTATGAAACCTAGTGTGCTGCCTACTTAGGCTCCAGACACAGATGCGTCATGTAGACCAGATTCATTCACATCACTGATGCATTCTTTATGAAGAAGTTAACCCCGTAATATAGCATGAACATGCACTGAATTCAAGACTTGATTCCACTTTACTGTCGTTTTACAGAGTGCAATACAAAGCCAATGGAATACATCATGCAAAGAGCCAGTGTAAATATGTATTAAAAAGTACTCTAAAACATGGTCAAAAAATCATATGTTTTTTCTTTTCAGCTCAGATGAGCATCTGATGGATTCGTAGCATCTTCCGGTTCGCTCCTGTGGACGCAGATCATGCACAGGTAAGAATTCAGCCGTCAGATTACATTAATCAATGAATAAATAAATATTTGACTAATTATGTATAGATAAATAGAAAAAAAAACTATTTAGATAATTGATTTGTATTTATATTTTATATATATATATTATATAAATATTAACATTTAAATAAATATATATAACAATAAATTAAACATGTATGCATTTAGCAGAGATTTAATAATATAATATTTATTTATATATATAAATGTAAAAGATGTATGTATAAATTATTTTCTTATTTAATTAAGTAACTATAAATATATACACTTTTAAATGTATACTTTTACGTATTTATATTTAAATATTATTTATGGAGTTTCCCCCTAAAAAGGTTTATTTTGTAAAAATAAAAATAAAAGGCAATCTAAATGCACGTGATCTGCTTATTTCATGACTGCTTGCCAGATAAATGATTAAATGGATATGAAATGCATCTGTCTCGTTTTAGATCGGCCTAAAACTGATGTTTTCTCAAACAAGGCATTTAGAGGAGGAGTGTTGGGGATATAAACGCACCTTGGTTTTAGCCGAATAGAAGTCAGAACATGTTTGTTCCAAATACTTCATGATGGTGCAAACATAAACTCGTTGTTGCGTAAACAGACTCATTTGTTAACAAAGTCTGGTTGTTCACCGGAGCGATTTGAGACTAACTAGCATAAAAATCACCCACTTCAGAAAATGATGTGAAGTATTACTGAACAATGTAAAACCTTCTCTAATTTATATTTTAAAATCTATAAACATCAAATGCAACTGAGTCATGCGCATATATTGCAACACATGTCTGTGTGTGTTACCACATGACTCTGGTGATGTATATTAGCTGTTATAATAGACAGTGTGTGCTCAGAACAGAGCCGTATTGTTAACACTGACTATTGTGAGCAGCAGTGACAAGCATCTTTATCTCTGCATTATGAAGTTGTTAAACATGAAATCAGAATTAAATATTCCTGGTCTTATAAACTGTAGTAATTTGCTCAACTTTCTATTTTCAGCTGTCTTGTTTTGAAACACCTCCCATATTTTTCCATGGAGAAAATAAATTGCTGACCCACGTTTGTTGAATATCCTGTTTCGCTCTGAAATACAGGCTTTCTGCTGGTCTTAAAAGTATGTTTCTAATGCCTAAAAAGGTCTTAAATCAAAGCGGAAGGTCGTGGCATTAAATGTTGCATGCACTGCAAAAAGTATCTTCCTCAATATTTTTGTCTTATTTTCCAATACAAATATCTAAAATATCAGCATACATTTAATTGTGATGTAAAATTAACACATGAAGTCTTGTTTTCTGAGAAATTAAACAAAAGTAAGTCGGTTTATGCTTAAAACAAGAACAAAACATGATTTCCCTCTGAAATTAGTTGATTTTTCTCAGCACATTGACTGATTTCATAAGCTCACTTCATTTAGATGAATCTCTCAGAAAACAAGACTTCTTATCTTATGTCATTTTGCTTCTCAAGTAAGCAATCTTAAGATATTTGCACTGGAAAACAAGACAAAAATACTAAAGAAGAGCATCAGAAGGCACAGTAAACGTTATTTCCGTATTCTAGTGGTTGGAAGCAGAACTTTTTTTTTTTTTTAAATGAATTCAAAAGTTATGGAGATCTATTGGAAGTTGTATTTTCAAACATTAAGACATTTACAATTTAGAAACCATACTGATGTATTGTGTTCCATTCCATTTATTACTTTCATTTCCTTTATGCGGTCTTAAATAGACCTTCATAAAACCTGCAGAAACTTTGGAATTATGCAATGCATTTTTATCTCATCTGCCGAATTATTTGCATCTTAATGACATCATCAGATCCAACCGCAGGAGAGAGAGAGAATAAAAGATCTGAAGTATGATCTTAAATATGCTTACAAAATGACAGAAAACTCAAGTTAAACCACAAAAACATTTGGCGATGTGAAGATGAGCGGGACGTGTGATGTTGCAGCCAGCAGCCGAACACACAGCGGTTGACGGTTCAGATGTCCGTGTTCCTCCCTGCACCAGTTCCTGTCTGAGCCTGTAAAACTCACTCTCTTCCTCTGACAGGAAAGGCCTCATTTCCTGAGGCTGATCTGAATCAGTGTCACAGAGGGAAGCGTTCAGTTATCAGTGCTTTCAGACACACTACTGAATGAGTATTTCAGAGCAGACACATTCAGACTAACAAAAACGTGAGTGAACATGATGGGACAACCTTGGTAATGCCATAGATGTTTAGATATGGGTACCTTCCCATGGTATGTGTATATGGTAATTGTTCAATATGATGTGTCATAGAATATACTAGTGCTATTATACTGATATGCTAATACTTATATAAATGTTCTTATCATCCAGTGTGATGGTGTATAAATATGAAATTCATCAAGTGTGATGGTGTTTGATTATGATAATCATCCAGTGTGATGGTGTACGAATATGATAATCATCCAGTGTGATGAATCTATGATGTATGAATATGATAATCATCCAGTGTGATGGTGTATGAATATGATAATTGTCCAGTGTGATGGAGTATGGATATGATAATCATCCAGTGTGATGGTGTACGAATATGATAATCATCCAGTGTGATGGTGTATGGATATGATAATCATCCAGTGTGATGGGTGTATGTGTATGATAATCATCCAGTGTGATGGTGTATGAATATGATAATCATCCAGTGTGATGGTGTATGAATATGATAATCATCCAGTGTGATGGTGTATGGATATGATAATCATCCAGTGTGATGATGTACGAATATGATAATCATCCAGTGTGATGGTGTATGGATATGATAATCATCCAGTGTGATGGTGTATGAATATGATAATTGTCCAGTGTGATGGAGTATGGATATGATAATCATCCAGTGTGATGGTGTATGGATATGATAATCATCCAGTGTGATGGTGTATGAATAAGATAATCATCCAGTGTGATGGTGTATGGATATGATAATCATCCAGTGTGATGGAGTATGTGTATGATAATCATCCAGTGTGATGGTGTATGAATAAGATAATCATCCAGTGTGATGGTGTATGGATATGATAATCATCCAGTGTGATGGAGTATGTGTATGATAATCATCCAGTTTGATGGTGTATGAATATGATAATCATCCAGTGTGATGGTGTATGAATATGATAATCATCCAGTGTGATGGTGTATGAATATGATAATCATCCAGTGTGATGGTGTATGGATATGATAATCATCCAGTGTGATGATGTACGAATATGATAATCATCCAGTGTGATGGTGTATGGATATGATAATCATCCAGTGTGATGGTGTATGAATATGATAATTGTCCAGTGTGATGGAGTATGGATATGATAATCATCCAGTGTGATGGTGTATGGATATGATAATCATCCAGTGTGATGGTGTATGGATATGATAATCATCCAGTGTGATGGTGTATGAATAAGATAATCATCCAGTGTGATGGTGTATGGATATGATAATCATCCAGTGTGATGGAGTATGTGTATGATAATCATCCAGTTTGATGGTGTATGAATATGATAATCATCCAGTGTGATGGAGTATGTGTATGATAATCATCCAGTGTGATGGTGTATGAATATGATAATCATCCAGTGTGATGGTGTATGAATAAGATAATCATCCAGTGTGATGGTGTATGGATATGATAATCATCCAGTGTGATGGAGTATGTGTATGATAATCATCCAGTGTGATGGTGTATGAATATGATAATCATCCAGTGTGATGGTGTATGAATATGATAATCATCCAGTGTGATGGTGTATGGATATGATAATCATCCAGTGTGATGGTGTATGTGTATGATAATCATCCAGTGTGATGGTGTATGAATATGATAATCATCCAGTGTGATGGTGTATGAATATGATAATCATCCAGTGTGATGGAGTATGTGTATGATAATCATCCAGTGTGATGGTGTATGAATATGATAATCATCCAGTGTGATGGTGTATGAATAAGATAATCATCCAGTGTGATGGTGTATGGATATGATAATCATCCAGTGTGATGGTTTATGTGTATGATAATCATCCAGTGTGATGGAGTATGGATATGATAAACATCCAGTGTGATGGTTTATGTGTATGATAATCATCCAGTGTGATGGGTGTATGTGTATGATAATCATCCAGTGTGATGGTGTATGAATATGATAATCATCCAGTGTGATGGTTTATGTGTATGATAATCATCCAGTGTGATGGTGTATGAATATGATAATCATCCAGTGTGATGGGTGTATGTGTATGATAATCATCCAGTGTGATGGTGTATGTGCATGATGATCGTCCAGCGTGATGGTGTATGAATATGATAATCATCCAGTGTGATGGTGTATGGATATTATTATCATCCAGCGTGATGGTTTATGTGTATGATAATCATCCAGTGTGATGGTGTATGGATATGATAATCATCCAGTGTGATGGTTTACGAATATGATAATCATCCAGTGTGATGGTTTATGTGTATGATAATCATCCAGTGTGATGGAGTATGGATATGATAATCATCCAGTGTGATGGTTTATGTGTATGATAATCATCCAGTGTGATGGTGTATGAATATGATAATCATCCAGTGTGATGGTTTATGTGTATGATAATCATCCAGTGTGATGGTTTATGTGTATGATAATCATCCAGTGTGATGGTGTATGAATATGATAATCATCCAGTGTGATGGGTGTATGTGTATGATAATCATCCAGTGTGATGGTGTATGAATATGATAATCATCCAGTGTGATGGGTGTATGTGTATGATAATCATCCAGTGTGATGGTGTATGAATATGATAATCATCCAGTGTGATGGGTGTATGTGTATGATAATCATCCAGTGTGATGGTGTATGAATATGATAATCATCCAGTGTGATGGGTGTATGTGTATGATAATCATCCAGTGTGATGGTGTATGAATATGATAATCATCCAGTGTGATGGTTTATGTGTATGATAATCATCCAGTGTGATGGTTTATGTGTATGATAATCATCCAGTGTGATGGTGTATGAATATCATAATCATCCAGTGTGATGGGTTTATGTGTATGATAATCATCCAGTGTGATGGTGTATGAATATGATAATCATCCAGTGTGATGGGTGTATGTGTATGATAATCATCCAGTGTGATGGTGTATGAATATGATAATCATCCAGTGTGATGGGTGTATGTGTATGATAATCATCCAGTGTGATGGTGTATGAATATGATAATCATCCAGTGTGATGGTGTATGTGCATGATGATCGTCCAGCGTGATGGTGTATGAATATGATAATCATCCAGTGTGATGGTGTATGAATATGATAATCATCCAGTGTGATGGGTGTAGGTGTATGATAATCATCCAGTGTGATGGGTGTATGTGTATGATAATCATCCAGTGTGATGGTGTATGAATATGATAATCATCCAGTGTGATGGTGTATGTGTATGATAATCGTCCAGCGTGATGGGGTATGAATAAGTTAATAAATTAATATGAAAGTATAAGGATATGCTTAAGGATAATCCAGCATGTGTGTGTGTCACTCAGATGTCTGGAGCTTTAGTGCGCGTCTCGTCTGAACTGCCGTCTTGTTGTGTAATGTAATACAAACAAACTAGAGACGTGTGATTGTGGAGGGTTACTGACATTCACTAAACAGCAGGAAACACTTCCACTGCTTCTCTGCATTTTCCCCATCATCCTTTAGTGTGTGTGTGTGTGTGTGATGTCATGTGACCTGTCTGAGCACATTGTCTGTTAGTTATGCAAGTGTTCCAGCCGCTGCAGCCCATAGTCTGATAGTTGAGAGTATGCGAGAGATCCTGTATGTTTGCCAAACTCCTGCTGGTGCATTCTGGGATGCTCCAGTCTGGTTGTCTGCAGCTGCACATATACTGTTAATTTGCACTATAAATATCACGGATGATGTGAACGAGAAGCGCTCTTGTAATATCATGTGATTATGGAATGGATCTGATATTCTGACCTGATTTTATTATTTTAAAGCACACACACACACTCACACACACACACACACACACACACACACATTCATCTTAATGTGGAATAAATCTCAGTGCATTTATGTACCTCTTTATGTTGTAATAATAAAGATGACATGCAAACTAAAGTATGACAGGAGAAATTACTGTACTGTATCTCTAGAGAGAAACATTTAGCTAAATACTATTATTAATATATTACATATTTATTATATTTTTACAAGTTTATTTAAATGTTTAATGTTTGATACACGATTACAGTTTTTGTTGATATTTTATAAGATTTTTAATTTTTTTATATGCTATTATTTTATACGTTCCTGATTTATTTAAATCTCTACTGTATATAGTTTTTATTTATTTTATTTATTTGTTTTAATTTATTAATTTTTTTGTTATGTTATTATTTCAAGTTAAACAAAATTAACATAAAAAAATAAAATTAAATGAAAACGTCTACTTTCCGTTAACTTTTATTTCAAGTGAAGATTTTTATGGCTGTAGTTTTAGTTAACTATAATTACTGATTTATACTTGACCTGTTGTCTTCATTTTTTAATGTATGTTTGAATAAATCTGTCTTGAAAACAAGTTTTTATTACAGCCACCATCTAAATCTTGTATGCAATTTAAAATGTATGTATTCCACTCAGTTTTTGTTTGAGTGTTGATTAGTAAATACATTTAATTAATTAATTGATTTTAATAAAAAAATATTTGTTTTCAATTTAGGTTTTTAATTTAGGTCTAAATGAAATCTTTAGTATCGGTTTCGGTGTTTCAGTAAAAAATGATTTCAGTTCATCACTGTTTTACAAATATTTCGAAAAATTGTAGTTGTTGTGAGGTGGTTGCTTAGACTGATCTAAATGGTTGCTAGGTGGTTTCTTCCTGTCTGACATTAAAAGAGTCTCTGATCATCTGATTTCTGTGTGTCTAAGCAGTTTCTGTTTCATGGTGCATCAGGTGAACACAGTGCATCTGTGTTGGATGGCCGGGCGATAGGGTCAGAGACGGTCCAGCAGGATGAATTCTCTCCCGTCGATGGACAGACACATCCAGCAAACCAACGACCGCCTCCACTGCATCAGACAGGTGAAGGAAACACATCTCTACAGACCCGAGACTTTAAAACACCTGTAGGATCTCCTTTATCTCGTTGGCCAGTTTTTTAAAGGTGCCATAGAATATTTTCGATTGTTCTCTGATGTCACCAGTGTGTATATGTGAAGCTTTCTCTCAAAATACCCCAGATATAATTTTTTATAGCTTGTTGAAATTGCCACTTTTAGGGTATGAGCCAAAATGAGCTGTTTTTGTGATTTTTCCCTTTAAATGAAAATGAGCTAATGCTCCCGCCTTCCTCTTTTCAGACGAGTGCGGAGCTCTGCTGTTTTCCCGCGGATTTAAGCGACCCCAGTAACGTGATATTTAGCCCCTAAAATGTGAATTTTACCAGGGTTATCCTACCAAAAACATGTATTTTTACCCCACTGGAATGCGGATTTTTTACCAGGGGATCCCCTTCAAAATGTGATTGGGCTAGTTTTGAGAAGCAACTGGGCGGGTTTTGTTGTGAAAACCTGGCAACCCTGCTCCAAGCTTCGAGAGCTCATGCTCGTGGGCAAACCGGTCTCACGGTTTAACTGGGGGTGACCGTGTTACTGACCTCACAAATTGCTTCCAAATGCCGTTTTTAACTACCACATTCCTATTCAGGATCATTCTGGTAGCACAAGAAAGTCGTCATAAATGAAAACAGGCAGAGACAATAGTAGCTTTAGCAACATCAGCCTTACAGAGAGCCAGGAAACTCTTTTGGAAAACAAAATATGATGCGTGATGCTTACTTTGTCTGGAGTCTGGATGTTTGCGCACAAAGTGTTGGTATCGATCCCTCTTTCAGAAGCAATCTTTGCACAACTCTCGTTTCTGAGTCAGTCCGGTGTAAAATATTAGCACAAATGTAGCATCCCAACACAACACTTGTAATGGGTCTCTGGCGTTTACCCTGTATCTCCAGCAGCTACAGCAAGAGAACAGTAATGATGGACCGCTGCTTCTCACTCGGGGCGGGGTTTATGCTAATAGGGCAGAGAGCATCACAAATGGGCGGGGCTTTCACCAACTATGTCATCATAGTAGTGAGAACCTGGAACTGCTCATTTGAGAGACTGTTTATGAAAATTAATGGGTGGATTTGGCTATGGCACCTTTAATGGATTTATGACGCCCCCTACAGGACACCTGGAGTGCATTCAAGCTCTGGTTGAACTATTAGACTTTCAGGATTGTAGTTCAGTGATGAATATCTTCGGGCCTTTCACACATTCAAACCTCAAATAAACCCATAAACTCACATAAACTGAAGTGGTTCATCATATGAACTTCATGTTTATGTTCAGCACCTGCAAAATCCAGCAAACTTCCGGACGGCGGCGACGGAGCTGTTGGACTGGTGCGGAGATCCACGAGCGTTTCAGCGGCCCTTTGAGCAAAGCCTGATGGGATGCCTAACGGTGAGGTTTCAGTCTCTTAACCAATCAGCAGTCAGCATTCATCTGCTGTTAATAATATGAACAATCAGCTGTACCGACTTAAACATTTACCTTGTGTGAAGATTACCATCTGTTTCCAATCACATAACATTAAATATTCTATTCTATTTTTACAGGTTTATTATACTACATTACAATTTAATAAATTTTGTTTTTTATTCCGTTCTGCTCTTTTATATCGTAAACTACTCTACTCTTCTGTTCAATTGTGCTTCAGTCTTTAAAAAAAAAAGTGCTGTAGTGTATTCTTTTTTTCCCTTCTATCATCTTCTTATCACTGATTCAGTTCAGTTTATATTACGTTTCTACAGCAGAGAAAGAGCTTGCTCTCGCGTGCAGATCTGAGCTGCAATTAAGGAGAATGTGGAAGAAGGGCTAAACCAAACCTCTCTCAGATGTTTAATTAGGTGCTTTAGACACACATGATGTGTGTTAGACTGTAATTAAGACGCAGATATGAGCGTCTGTGCTCCAGGCCTCAGGGTGTGGTGCTGTTTAACATGGGCCGACCTGATGAGGGTTTGCAAATCAGGACAGAGATTTTATTCCCAGAAACCCCAAAACCAGAATGAAATGTAACTATGATGAAGCATGCGCGCACGAATGCTGAGATCTCAGTGGTGTGTGAATGATATCTGTGTGTCAGGTGGTGAGTCGTGTCGCCGGTCAGCAGGGTTTCGACATGGATCTGGGCTATCGGCTGCTGGCCGTTTGTGCTGCACACAGGGACAAATTCACCCCCAAATCAGCAGGTGAGACCCCTCCGTCCTCTATGATTGTCTCAGCTCCCTTATTAACCTCCAAAATGTGAGATTAGAGTCCATATGAGCTGAAACGGTGCTTTTGGACCTGCTGCTCAACTGGGAGAAACTGAGCAGAACGATGATGTAACAAACCAGTTTGTATGTAATTTAAAGATAAACTCTAATTCAGTGTGATGATCTCACACACACACACACACACACACACACACTGTGTGTTATTTGGTCCAGGTGTCTCTCAGGATAGAAACTGATAGTTAAACTTTGGCTTTTCCTAAATAGAAAATGACACAGCACTCTCTAGTGTGTGTGTGTGTGTGTGTGTGTGTACTCCTTATGACATAAAAAATAAACTATCTTTTTGGGGGTTAACTGTATTATGAAAACGTAACTTTCAGAGCTCAAATCTTCTTCCCCATAACCAGTTAATCAGAGATTTAGAGAGAAAACAAATCAGCTCCAGGACTTCAGGGCAAAGTCAAGTGATATGACCCAAATATATCAAACATGACCCATTTAATGTGTGTTTGTGTTTGTGTAGCGTTGCTGTCCTCGTGGTGTGAGGATCTGGGTCGACTTCTGCTGCTGCGTCATCAGAAAAGCAAGAACCCGATGCAGGACAACATCAACAACATGAAACCGGCTCTGTCACAAGGGTCAGTGTCACACACACACACACACATCGATACACTGCTGCACATGTTAACTGTTTACATACATTTGTAATCTTCATAGTGATGCATCGTTTCAATATGACTCCGTCTCCTGGCAACAAAACACCAATCAGCCGCCGGGCTCTGTTTCCGTGGTGACCACCGTATGGGGTGTGACCAATACATCACAGAGTCAGGTGAGAGTGTATTAAACAGTGTTCAGAGCACATGCTGCTGTTGGAGTGCATGTCATAACGTGTGTGTGTGTGTGTGTGTGTGTGTATCTGTGTGTTTAGGTGTTGGGGAACCCTATGGTGAACCCAAACAGCCATATGAACCCTATGACAGGAGGTAATGGAGGCATGAGCCCGGGACAGTTTACTGGACACCAGCAGTATTCCTCCAAGACCAGTCCAATCCAGACCTACATGCAACCGGGGATGTACGGGAGATCCAGTTACCCTGGAGGAGGATTCGGGAACAGGTCAGTTTGTGTCTTCATCAGGTTTGGAGAAATGTAGCATTGCATCAGTGTCTCATCAATGGATGCTCTGCAGTGAATGGGTGCCGTCAGAATGAGAGTCTGATAAAAACATCACAATAATCCACAGCACTCCAGTCCATCAGTGAACATCTGGATGTGTTTCATCTTTGGTCTTCTCCAGATGTTCACTGATGGACTGGAGTGCTGTGGATTATTGTGATGTTTTTATCAGTCTCTCATTCTGACGGCACCCATTCACTGCAGAGCATCCATTGATGAGACAGTGATTTGCGGTCCCTGCAGATCATGTAATAATCACAACAAACTCCCCCCTAAGTTTTGTCTTCAAGCAAACATTTTTAAGAGACGTTTTTATTCTTAAATTAGACATTTTTTTACTCTTTAACTCTCTGTTGTGCAGTTATGTGGGCGGTCCTAACCACGCTGGTGGGATGGGCCTGCCTTCGCAGACACGCCCCCCTTCTGACTTCAGCCAACCAGCGGCCGCCGCTGCTGCTGCTGCTGTGGCTGCTGCCGCTGCTACGGCGACCGCTACAGCCACGGCAACGGTTGCCGCGCTACAGGAGACACAACACCAGGACATGAACCAATACGGCGCGGTGAGGGAGCATCTGTAATTGATAAAATGATCATTTCTAATTGAAACGATGAGTTTGAACAAAGCCTTTTTGTTTGTTTGTGCTCTAGATGTGTTCCTCCTTTCAAATGGGACCAAACCAGGCTTACAGCACTCAGTTTGTGAATCAGCCCGGCCCCCAGGGGCCCCCTGCTCACCCGGGGGTCATGACCATGAGTCAGCCTCGGGGTCAGACGGGGTCATACGGGGGTCAGAGGGCAGTGCACGGGGTGAAGAGACCGTATCCTGCAGAGGTGAGAAATCAGCATCTCAGATGTCAAATACAGAACTGGATGGAATGCATTAGAAGGTTACCTTGAAAAAGATTACTCTAATTTAATTACAGTTACTTCTGATGTTATTACATTAAATGCTGTATTGACTAAAGATCAATGCTATATAAAACAATAGTGGATTTAACATTTAAAATGTAACATCTAATGGTTAAAGTAATTAGCAGTTAGTAATTGCTAGCTTTTTTAGAGTAGCTTACCCAACACTTGTCGAATCTACAGTTGATTTTAATTTTTCTCTACACCTTGCAATATTTAAAATATGCACAGTATGTTTGTACACTGATTTTTCTGTAAATATGCAAAATATAGGCATAATATTAAATCTGCATGTATTTGCATATTAGTGTAGCCCAAAAAAGTTTGTTTATGCTTGTTATTGCATTGTATGTATGAAAAATGCTATATTAATATTATTCATTTACATTTTTTATTAATAAATTTGATCTTTTTGCCCAATTATTTAAGAACTTAAATTATTTAAAAATATTTTTATTTATAACTTAGAGAGACCAAGTCCATCCAGAGTATGTGTTCGAATTTTTGTTAAAAATGTAAAAAATCTTCACACTGTTTTTTATGTTGCATTCTGTTTTTTTTTTTTACATTAAATAACCTTTGATGCTGATTAAAAAATAAAAAGAAACAAACAAGATGAAATGGCCCATTAAATGAAAAAAATAAAATAAAAAAATCTTTCACCCTGCCAATATCGCAAAATTAGGCCTCTGTACCAATTATAGAACATAATGTAAGGTTATATAAAATCGAGTTATTTTGGCCGTTTAACATTTTTTCTTAGTTGAATATGCAAAATACTGATCATCATTCATGCCTGTTGTATCAATTCATAATAAGAAACAGTTCCAGTTAAAAAGCACGGGATAGTAAAGGCAGTTTGATGTGAGCTGTGTGTGTGTGTGGTGTTTTTATCTTTAGTGGGGATGCACCTGACCCCCATAAACCAGACTCTGTTTGGCTGTTCTTGTATCTGTTTGAGATTTGAGTGAAGGTGCTTGTTTTTCTCCAGGTGAGCTATGGGTCGCAGTATGGTCCAAACAGTCTGTGTTCCTCTCAGCAGGGTCAGTATCCGAACCTTGACCCCAGCAGAGGCCTCTCCTCACCTCAGAGACAGCACCAGACTCCCGTTTACAAGGTCCTCCACTTTAAACAACAGAATATATTAAAAATTAAAAAGTTAATTATGTTTGCATCATCACCATTATGAAAACATTTTTTTTTTTTTTTGAGTGATTGATATATTAAAAATGTACTTTAATACAAGACTTTGATAATTCCTTAAAATAATTTTATTATAATAATATAATTAATAATTTGTTAAACATCATTATAATGTGTTATTTTATAATAAATATATAAATATTATATTTAATTGTGATTTTATAACAAATGAATAATAATTTATTATAATACATTCTGAAGAAAAAAAATATGATTAAATGATTAAATTAATTCATTTAAAAGATTAATTAAGAAATTAATTTATTTTATTATTGTACTATAAAAAAATATTTTATTACTATTTATTGAGAGTAGTAAAATTATTTATGATGAAGTGTTTCATGTTACATTTTATAAGACATTAACATATATAAAATTAATAATAATTTATTATAAAACGTGTCTATAAAATTATGAGAAAATGATTGCTACAATAAAAATGTTAAAAAGTTAAATTATTTAATATTTTTATTGTTTCATAATAATAATAATAACACCAATAATTTAAAATCTATTTTAATATTATATAGTCTCATGTTTTACATGTGTTTCTCTCTGTTTTTCCTGAAGGAGCCGAGCAGTCACTTCAGCGCGGGAAACTTTCATTACAGTGCGGTATGTTTGTTAGATGTTCAGTCAGCAGTAGAAATATTCATGTTTCAGATGTTTCTATTTTCATCTGATGTGATTGTAGCCTCCTCGGCCGATGGGCGGTTACCCTCACTCTCCGTTGCCGTGTGACCCCGCGCCCCCCGTGACCCCAGGAAGTAGTATGCCACCGTATCTGTCTCCAAACCAGGACATGAAGCCCCCGTTTCCTCCTGATATCAAACCCAACATTAATGCCCTGCCGCCTGCTCCAGGTATGAGCTGGACATCATCTTGTCCGGAATAAAAGATTTTCCTGGTCTTGTTTTCCAGAAACAAACACCTAAATATTCTTTAATCAAGATACATTTACTTGAGAAACTGAATTAAGGTATTAACTCCAATGACAGATATTTTTTCACAGAACTAGACCTTTTCGAGTAAGTCTTGTTTTAAGGGTTAAAAGAAGTTTTGAGTTATTTCAGAAGAGCATTGAACATTAGTCTGGACAATTAATAAAAACCAGATGCAATGTTAGTATTTAATGACATCACAGTTAAGAATGTGGAATCATTAAAGAGGCGTGATCTCCGTCTTGTTTCCTAGCTGACCCTCACGAGGAGCTCCGGCTGATGTTCCCGGTTCGGGAC
>NC_068382.1:25193252-25265752 GCF_023724105.1 Carassius gibelio
AAAGACACAAATAAAATACTTAATGCAAAGTCTGGATTTATATTTTTTTTATTGGAAATATATTTTTCAAATAATTCGCATTGCCTTCAGTAAATTATATTTTTTTTGTCACTCACTATAAATGAGTCTTTGCTCACCTGGGCTGCATTTATTTAGTCAAAAATGCAGTAAAAAATTGTGAAATATTATTTTAATTGAAAACAGCAGTTTTCTGTGTGAATATTTATTAAACTGTCATTTATTTCTGTGATGCTCCGCTGTATTTTCAGCATCATTCCTCCAGTCTTCAGTGTCACATGATCTTCTGAAATCATGAAAATATGATGATTTACTGCTCAAGAAACATTTCTGATTATTATTATTAATGTTGAAAACAACTGCATAATATGTTTGTGGAAACGGTGATATGTTTTATTTTTCAGGATTCACAGATGAACAGAAAGTTGAAAAGATCAGCATTTTATTTGATTTAAAAATCTATTTTAACATTATAAGTGTATTTACTGCCGCATTTGATACATTTCTTCTATCTTATCTGATTAAAAGTATTCATTTTAAAATTAAAAAGAATTAAAAAGTGATTGGGGTCATCATATTTGAGTCAAAAATCATATTTATCATCAAAATATGTACAGGTGAGTGTGATAATGTTGTCTAAACGTTGTGTTAATGTTGTGAGAATGTTCTCTTGCAGTGCTTTGACCTGGAGTCCTATCTAGAGCTGAACTGTGAGCGGGGCACATGGAGATGTCCGGTGTGCAAGTAAGATCCTCCGGTCAGTCCTCAGATCACCACTGAGATGCTCGAGTGAAGCAGAACTGACCTTCTGTTTGTCTTCTTCAGTAAAGCGGCTCTGTTAGAAGGTCTGGAGGTGGATCAGTACACGTGGGGGATCTTAAACGCTCTCCAGAAGTAAGTCGGCTTAAAAGAGTGCAACATTGATCAGAAACAATCCAGGGCAGCTGGTTCAGGTGTTTTTGATCGCCCTCCTGTCATTGCAGCTCAGAGTTTGAGGAGGTCACGATAGACCCCTCGTGCAGCTGGAGGCCGGTGCAGATCAAATCTGAGGAAGACCCGGACGGGCTGATGTCCAAGCGCTTCAAAACCACGAGTCCCGGTCAGATGGTGCTGCCCAACGTGATGGACATGATCTCTCAGCTCGGCCCGAGAGCGTCTCTGTACCCCAACCACAGCCTCCAGCAGCAGAACAGCAGCACTAATCAATACAGCAGTCCACGTACGGTCATATTACCCAGAAACCCCCACCTCAGATCACTCATCTGTACGGAAACACAAATGCAAGTGCATGTTCTTATGTGACCTCTGTTTCCCAGGCAACAGTTTCCAGGGCCACAGTAAGTTTGGAGACTATCCCCATGGCAACGCTGCAGCATCATCATCATCAGTGAGTGAGTTCGTTCAGGGGGCGCACCGGTCTCAACCCCCCGCTGACCTTTTGACCTCTGAGAGCCTGACGCACACCCTACAGGACAGTGTGAGTCTCAGTACATACAGACTCACACAAACTATTAGATTTTATATTATATACTTTTAATTTTATATCACGTGATAGAAATTATATTCAATACTTATATTTGTGTTATGCTAATATTTTACATTGTAAGTTTCTTATAGTATATATTTTTTTATTACTTTTATTTAACTTTTATTCTAGTTCTTTTTATTGTATTCTAATTATTTTTACGATTAATATTCTGTAATTTTTTATATTATGCACCTTTAATAACTATTTATTTGTTTGTTAATTTGCTTTATATATGTGTGTGTGTGTGTGTGTGTGTGTATATATATATATATATATATATATATATATATATATATATATATATATATATATATATATATATATATATGTAAATGTTTCAGTTCATGTATATTTTAAATGTATGTGGTTTTGTATAAATTATTCATACAGTATATATATGTTTTATTTTATTCCCTTTTATTTATTTATTTTAATCTGTCACAGTTTTGCCGCAACTTTTAATCACACTTTCTTTTTTATAATATTTTTAACATTTCTTAATGTTTATTTTACCTTACAAATAATAATGATAAAATAAATCCTTTTACATTTATTTATTTGTTTTGTTATTTTAAATATATATATATGTCTGTGACCTGAGAAATTGTGTGAATTAGAAAAAAATTAAATGAAAAATAAATTGTACTAAATAAAAAAAAACACTGCATCCTAAATGTATAAATGTGTAAGTACACCCTTTTAAAATTAATCAGATGATTTCAGTGTTGAGCATCCTAAATGTCAGTTCATGCATATTTTTTGTTTTCTGTCACAGACGCTTCACCCCCTCAACACAGATCAATCCCACAATCCCCTGCAGCACAGCATGCAGCTGTTACATCACAGTGCCCCGCCCCCTGCCTGCAGACCACCGCCCAGTCAGCAGAGCTCCGCCCCCAGCAGCCACATGCACCCTGACATAACCTTTAACCCCGCGTCCAACCTGGAGGGTCAGAGCAGCGCAGACATACGCGAGGCCTCGTTAGATGTGAGTTCAGACGAATAAACGATTACACAAAGCGTGCTTCTTCTTAATGATCTTGTCTTCGTCCTGCAGCTGCTGCCGGAGCTGATGAATCCGGACGATCTTCTGTCGTTCCTGGATCCTCCAGAGCTTCCCAGCAGCAGCAGCGACGACCTGCTGTCTCTCTTTGAGAATAACTGAGACCTCACAGCCTCCGTATGCACTTACCCTCACTTCCTCTTCCTGTACAGACTACAGATTTCAAAACCAGCATGGACAGACACGACAATAACCAATATTCCTGTTTCCAGAGACCTTGTTCTTTTAACTAAAGCTTAGCTAGAGCTGAATTCAGTCTTTTCTACATGAGAGTGAAACCAGTGTGGAAGCGCTTTTCTACTTGCTTTGGTTTTGATACGAAGAGCCGCACAAGCATCCGTCCGCTGTCAGACTGTGTTCATCATTTAACCTCTTCAGAAGCACAGCTCTTATTCAGAACACATCCCATTGTTTGGAAACGTAAAGAGAGAAAGCTTGATCAACGTCTGGTTCACGTCTGTTCATAATGCAGTTCTGTTATTTCTGAGAAGCTCTTGTCAATATTTGTGAATGCGTTTGTTTCGACTGGTCTTCAGTATTTCTTCTGTTTGTGAGTATTGGTTATAAGAGTGTGTGAAAGACATACAATACTACACTCAACTATACTGCGTACTGTTTTATATATTGGCAATGAAATATATTTACACAGAAGTCTGTATGGTTTCTTAAAGAAATCTCTTCTGTTCACCAAGGAAGACCACTTCTGCCACATAAGAAAAAAAATCATGCTTTTATTATGAAAATTATCAGATAAAAGTCAAAATTATTATGTCATAATTATGGGATGAAAGTAAAAAATTATGACATAAATATGAGATAAAATGTTGAAATTGTGACGTCTTAATTATGAGATTAAAAAGGCTAAATTGGCAGAATTATGAAATTATGAAAAGTAAATTATGAGATAAAAATCTAAATTGGCGTACTAATTTGAAATTATGACTTTATAAATGATGACTTAATTATAAATTATGAAGTCATAATTATGAGGAAAAGTCAAAATAATGATGTCAGAATTATGACAATTGAAATTATGACAATTATGAGATAAAAAAATGATGTCTTGTCATAATTATAAGGTTAAAAGTCTTAATTATGAGATAACGTCGAATTTATGACACAAGTGAATTATGAGATAAATTTAAATTATGATTTGTCATAAAATACAATTTTAATGTTATGAAATAAAAAGACGAAATTATGAGATAAAAGTCTCAAAAAGTCAAAATGATGACATTAATAATTTGAAATTATCAGGAAAAACAGGCATAAACCTGACTGTATCATATTTATTTCTAATTTTATTATATTTAATATTTTTTATGACTATGTAGTCATTTAGATTTTTTCATTTCATCTCATAATTATGACAAGATATGTTATTGAGATACAGAGTTTCATGTTAATATGAGAAATATTGTGAATATTTCCAGTCTCGTGAGAAATGAATCTATACAGACTTGTTTATTTGTAGAAAGTGCAGCTGTATGTAAACGCTAACTCACATTTTTATTGTTTTTTAATAATATTTTTGCTCTGTTTTGTTTGGTAAGTTATTTCTTATTGTCTTATACTTTAATGCCTGTTATGATTATTATATCACTGGGCTAAAAATTGCACACATGCTGTGACACAAGTCTTCCCTTTTATTGTGAAAGATAATATTTATAATATCTGAATGACTTTAATCTGGCGCATCTCAATATCTGAGTTCAGGGCGACTCGAGGGAAGCAGAAATAAAGCGTTTGAGATTCTTTGGTCCTGTTTTAATGATCAGCTCATCACATCAAACCTCAATAAACTCGTCTCTGATCTCCAGCGGATGATCATTGTGTTATTAAGATGAATTATTGATTCATGAACTGATTTCAGTGAATAATAATTAACTAAAATTCACTTCCAATTTCATTTTTGCCACAACGAGATGGAAAAAAACAAAGCACAGAAATCAGTCTTTGTCTTGTTTTCCCGTAAAAAAAAATAATAATCTAAACATCCTCAAAGAAACGTTTGCTTGAGAAGGAAAACCGAACAGTCGATCAATTGCTTTTATCTTTGAGCAAAACTTTTTTTCTAATGGGGAAACAATAATTTAATTCAATCTCAGTTCTCAAGTATCTTGTTTTAAAGCAGTTCACTAAAAATAAAACTAAATAAATTCTAACTGAAATAAAAAATTTAATATTTTAGCTAGTTGCCAAGGAAGCCTGATGTACTAAAATAACTAAAATTAATAAAATTAAGGTAAAAACAAAAAAAATAAATATAAATATAATTTTAAGGCAAGGTAATTATAATGAACTAATACTAAAAGCATGGGGGGAAAATACATTCTAAATATATGTATGAAGAATATACATATTTAAAAAAGGACAAACACAAAATTTCACAAGACAAAATTACTCAAAGTTAAAAAAAAAATCTAATTCAAAAAATAAACCCACACTATAATAGAATATGAAGGATAATGTTTTTAAAGATGTTCTGTTTTCCAGATTCTCTTCGCCTGTTTGTGACTGAACACATTTAGGTCCAAATTAAAGGATCACCTAACCAATATGAATATTTTTTAAATATATATTACTTTTACAACTTTGCTCATAGCAACTGTGTCTGCCTGCTAATAATAGGCTGTTATTCCCATCAGTGCGCGTGCACGTCTGCTGCACTCACAGTCTATGACCGCTGGATGGCGCTATTTACACATCTATTCTCAAACGCTTTTATAGACTTCTGCAGTAATGAAAAATACTTATATGAAATAATTAATGCAAAAATGCGGGATATAAACATATATACAACATATATTGCATATATGTGTCTTTCATTCATGCAAAAGTAAACACTTGATAGATTGCGCAGAGATAATTATTGTATTTGCTTTTTTTTCTTACTGATTGTTGTTTGTTTGTTTTGTTTGTTTTTATCTGTCCTGTCTTGCGTGGCTTTTGGACATGAGTCTGGCAAACTGAATTGAATTGAAATTAATCTCGTGTGAGAATAGATGTGTAGCTAAATAGCGCCATCCAGCGGGAGGTCATTTCATTATTACCGGCTTTCAAATTTAAAGCAACAGTTCACCCAAATATATATTTCGTCACCGTTTATTCGCCTCCGATCCTGAACGCTGGTAAATTTCTGTGTGAGATTACTTTAACATTGATGTATTTGTCCTTGTATTCATCTGCAGCCCTGAGAGTGTGGAAAAACTACTTTTTTTTGTCCTTTTTCTCGATTAAATTACAAAATGCATTATTGGAAAGAGTCTCAGTAGTCCATATTTGTGACCCTGAAGCACAAAACCAGTCATAAGGGTCAATTTTTGTGAAATTGAGATTTATACATCAGATGGAAGCTGAATAAATAAGATTTATAAGGCTGAGATACAACTATTTGAAAATCATTGAGAAAATAATCTTTAAAGTTGTCAGAATTAATTCTTAGCAATGAATATTACTAATCAAAAAATAAGTTTTTATATATTTACAGTAGGAAATTTAATAAATATCTTGATGGAACATGATTCTTTTCTTACCGTATTTTTCGCACTGTAAGTTGCACTGGACTATAAGTCGCATTTATTTAGAACCAAGAGAAAACATTACCGTCTCCAGCCACGAGAGGGCGCTCTGTGTCTTCAGTGTAGACTACAGGAGAACTGAGCAGCATAGAGCGCCCTCTGGCGGCTGGAGACGGTAATGTTTTCTCTTGGTTCATCTCTCTCGGTTCATGTCAAATTAATTTTGATAAATAAGTCACACCTGACTATAAGTCACAGGACCCGCCAAACTATGAAAAAGTGCGACTTATAGTCCGGAAAATACGGTACTTTAAAGTAAACGGCATTTGATAACACACTTACCCATGATAAAACTCACTGAAGTGCATAGACTCGTCTCTTTATCATACAGGTTTTAAACTTATAGTAGTTGCTTTCATTGAGATTTTTTATCCATCAGCATCACCAAAACCTGCAAAATCAACTGCATTACTCTGAATTTGGTTTGATTAAAGAGCTCACTTTAAGAAACAGACGCTACAGTCGCAGCTCTGGGTTTATAACACACTGCACCGATGCATCAGTTATAGACTCTCCTGTGCAAATACATGCAACTAAAACTTCAGGGGAAAGGCCTAGAGATATTCAGGACATGATTCTGCAATTAAGGGCACACACAAGCAATTTTCCATTAAAATGCTCTTTATGGTTTTTATATTAATATTTACAATGCATGACAGATTTTTATTGCTCAATCCAGTTTCTTAACAGTGAGTTTGGATGCATTCATCAGCAACGTCCAGAGCGGTGTTTTAGTGTCCCGTCATGAGAATGTGACGCATCCCGCTGAGGAATAGTATCCCGTGCTGTCCGTGGAGAATCTCTGAGAGATCTGCACCGAGTTCAGCTCAAACGCGCCGAAATAAACCTCCCCGAACATCTGTGGAGAAACAGAGTCAGAAACCAGCTGAAGGGGGATTCAGAAGAGACACTTCACACTCCCTCACATGTGCGGTGTGTGTGTGTGTGTGTGTGTGCGGTCACACGCTCCAGAACCAGAGAACACATGCTCAGAGAAAGAGCAAATTCTGTTGTTTACGTCAACCTTCATTTCATTCCCAGAATGATTCAGACCATATCATGGAACAGGAGTTCTGAGAAAGCAGCGTAGCCTCTTCTGGACGGGACAAGCTGCTCCTGCCCTAAAAACAGCCCAAGAGTGTGTGTGTGTGTGTGTGTGTGTGTGTGTGAGAGTGAGAGAGAGAGAGAGAGAGAGAGAGAGAGAGAGAGAGAAAGTGTGTGTGTGAGTGAGTGAAACAGTGATAGTGTGTGTGTGTGTGTGTGTAAGATACAAAATATCTAGTAGTTCCGCTGGCTGCCACCAGGGGGCTTCAGAAACCACACTTTACTGCTCTGTGTTTCTATACTGTGCTGCTGCTAATTGATTTGGACATTTAACAGAAAATGGTGTTTTGTTCCACGGTAACAGCATGGAGTATCACAAGTACCATGAATAATGAACATAGTTTATATCACATACACAATATACCGCCGTATGAGCATAATCATCATTTAATACTGTGTTATTATCAGGATACACAGTTTTTGTGACAGCAGAAGTGTTTACTGTAATCACTGCTATATTCATACACAATAACAAACACTGAAGAGGGAAATTACTCATCTGTGAGTTGATAAATACTTCATTTGTATCTATTATATCTCGTCTCCTCTCGTGGTGTCTGGTTTGATCTGATTTTATATTGTATGTGATCTATAAGTGGATGTATTTATAAACACTTTGTCTCTTCTACTCAGCAAGACTTGTTAAAAAAACACAGTAAAATGATGAAATATTATTCTAATGTAAAACATCTGTTTTCTGTGTGAATCTGTGTTAAAGTGTAATTTATTTCTGTGATGCTCCGCTGTATTTTCAGCATCATTCCTCCAGTCTTCAGTGTCACATGATCTTCAGAAATCAGAATAATATGATGATTTACTGCTCGAGAAACATTTCTGATTATTATCAATGTTGAACACAGCTGTGCTCTGCTCAATATTTCTGTTGCATTTTTTTCAGGATTCACAGATGAATATAAAGTTCAAAAGAAGAGCATTTATTAGAAATGTGAAACGTTATAAATGTCTTTGCTGTCACTTTGGTCACATTCCTCACCTGTAAGATGTTTTTGGCATTAAAAGCTTCTCGCTCTTTAGCGCTGGGTCTCGCCGAAGCTCCTCGGTCCTCCGCTGAGAGAAACACAGGTCAGGTTAGAGTCTGTATTTCATGTGATGATCACGTCGTGGTCTGAATAACATTACTCAGCTCCTAAACATGAGCTCGGACAGAGCAGCGGTCAGCACTGAACACAAACACGGACAGACTCTGAATAAGAGCCTTGTGTTCGGGAGAAGACCACGTTCACAACCGTGGAAAACATCCTGACAAACAATCTCCTGATAAACACTGCTGGTCTGCTTACATCATTCCTGACCAGCGTCCTGCAGCTCTAAACAAGGACAGAAATTACTGAAAATATAAGCCAAACAGACGCATTCTTAAAAATGAATAAAATGAAAAATTATATTTATAATAATAAAAAAAATAATAAAAAAAAAATTCATCAAGTATTTGTATTTTATTTTATGTTTACATTTTATTTTATTAGTTTTAATTGCACTCATTTGGTTAGTTTTTTTATATATTTTAAGCTTTAATTTTATTACAATTTTAGTTAAATCTAGTAATACATATTTCATTTCAATTAGTTGCTCATGCAAAATGTATTATTTTTGTTTTCCATCTGTTAAATTCCATTTCAAAATATTTCTAATAGTTTTAGCTTTACGTGCTTTTATTTTTCATTAATTCTATTTAGCTGTAATTTTTGTACCTCAACTTATTTTATTTCAGTCAGTTGACAAGGCATTTAAGTTAAATACCTAAAAGTGAAAGTACTAAAATGAAACTAAAACTGAAATGAAATTAAAGCTCAATAGGAGCATTTATAAAGAAACTAACAAAGATGATAAAAGCACTTAAGAAAACGCTTCTGACACACAGACTCCTGATCAACACGCTGCTCTCTGGTTCTGTGCGGGGAGTTTAGCGTCTGCTTGATTCAGTAACAGTGATGGAGATCCTGTGTGTGTTTGTGATGAGGGATTGAAGCTGATCTGGGGTCAGTGATGGGGACTGAGGAGCATCTCACCTGACGGATCTTTCCGGAACAATGTGTTCATGATGGTGCCATGAATCTTCACTCGCTCCCGCTCTCTCTCCATCAGACCAGCAGCTGAGAAACACTCCACGAGCCTGTCAGCGATCTGCTGGAGCCTGCACACACACACACACACACACACACACACACAGAGAGACACACACACACGCACAGAGACACAAACATACACACACACACACACACAGAGACAGAGACACACACACACGCACAGAGACAGACACACGCACACATCAATGAGTAAAACTGAAAATGTCATTTTAAAAAATATCTTCACCTTATAAAAATGACAAAAGCACAAAAATACTAGTACTTAAACTAGAATTAAAACTATTAAAATAAATGTTTGTTAATTAAAATAAATCTGTATTTTAAATCTGTTTTAATCAAATATAAAGATGAAAAACGTAATCGTACAAAAAAAAAAAAAAAAAAAAAATCAATTCTGCTTTGGCAATTACAAAAATTACTAAAACTGACATACAATGAAAGCTACATAGACAAAAAAAAAATATTAATGCCAAAAGTGTACATCTAAAATTAAAACTATTAAAAATAATATTAGCTAATTAAAATAAAATATAAATATTTGATGAAAAACGTAAACTTATTTTTTTTATTTCATCTAGCTGCCTAGACAACTTTTATTTTTTGTTTCATGTTTACGTCTTCATTTAATATTTATATTTTATTTAATTAAATAAAAAAAAAAAAATGTAATCATTTTTAAATTTAAGTTTAAGTAACTTCATGTGCTTTTGTAACTTTTGTTAGTTTTTTATAAATATTCCTATTCAGCTTTAATTTCATTCAAATGATTCAAAACATATTTTGTAGTACTAAGATGACAAACACTGAAATAGAAATAAAACTAAAGTTAAATAGAATTATTAAAAATGGCAAACCACATAACTTACGAACTAAAATTAAAATATTAAATCTAATTCAAAATATTAATAAATACTGTCATGTATCATAAATAATACTAAGACAACCGTACAATTAGGGCTGGGCGATATGGAGCAAAAAATATATCTCGATATACGATATATATCTTGATATCTTTACAGGAAAAATAACCCCCCCAAAAACTAAAAAAAAAAAAAAAAAAAAGTATAATAATAATAATAATATGCCAAATATTACTTTTAGGGCTCTATGAAATGTTTTATTTTTTCTTCACCATATGTTTTATCGTTACCTAATTATGTGTTTTAGCATGTGTAATTATTTAAATGCATAAAAACAACTTAATTTGTAAAAAAAAAAAAGAAAAAAAAAAAAAAACTTAAAATAGCCTTATGAAATGTTTTTTCCCCTCTGAAATTCTGTGTATTTACATTTTTCTGATTATCAAATGAAGGCATAAAACATTCATTTAATTTATCTTTTAATTATTAAAAATTAAGCAAACTTTATTTTTTTGGTAAACAAAGGGGATTTACTATTAAAAATAAAACATGGAAGAAATGTTGTGTTATTTCTTAAAAAATTATGTTCGTTTCATTTTAATAGTAGTACTAGGCTATGTACATTCTGCTGAACAATAGTAATAGATAATTCAATACTACAGTCTATGATGTGATATATGACGCTCATTAACACAGGCACGCAGAACATGCAGGATTCAGATTTAAATAGACTGTTCCGGCTTAATATTTGCAGATATTAGTCCATATCTGGACTAATCTGGAGGTGGGGGCGAGCACAGCACAGAGAAGGCAAACAAGCAAAGTGGCGGAATCAGAATTAAATATAAACAATATATTGATATATACGATATGTATATAATGGTATCGTACTTGTCAGATCCGTCTTGAACCCTGACTTTGGCATACAGAACGTCCACCATCGAGGGGTCATCATTCATATACTCAATTCCTCGGACCTCCACAGGAAGTGGTTTGGCTTCAGTTATGTCTCTGTGGAGATAAAGCAGCACATTGACTCTGCTGACCGTCGCTGCGGTCTGTTCTGATGCTTCACAGACTGCAGTAATGACCTGATGACATCCTGGCACTGCTGCAGGAGCTCGCTCGCACGTGTCACTTCCTGTTCGTTCAGCAGGGCCAGCGTGCCGATGGTCAGGTGGAGCTTGGCTGGGTTCTGGAAGATGCTCTCATCCACCCCTGCGTCCTGCACACCACACATCAACACCAACTCAAAGAGATGAGACACAAACCTAGCCAACGTTTCAGAGATGCTTTTATCACCACTGTTAATCATTCACAACAAGACCAGGATCAAGAACTCAGGAAACAGTAAACAGAGTGGATTTTACTGTGACTGTATCACATTATGCCATTAACCTTTTAATATAATATAACATAATAATTAATATATTTATTAACCTGATTATATTTCTACATTAATATTATATTTAACGTTTGCATTACGTACTGGCAACAATAAGACAATAAGATAATAATATAATATAAATAATAAACTATATTTTACATTAACCTTACTAGAAGAGAAGACAATTTTAATTAAATATTTAAATTAACATTACATTTAATTTATGCATAAATGTAATAAATAAAATAAAATAAATAATAATAATAAATAAATAAAATTTCATTTATTCAAATAAAACAAATTAAAATTAAATATTTAGATTAACATTAAATTGAATTTATGCAATAAAAATGAAATAAAACAAAAATTAAACTAAATTAAATTTAAATCTTTAAATTAGATCATTAAATTTAAATTAAATTTATGCATTAACTACGGGGAACAATGTCAAGGAAGTAAAAAAAAATAATAATAATAATAATAATAATAACAACAATAAAAAATTTTACAAAAATGTATGCAAATAAAATTAAAATGAAATTAAATCTTTAAATTTACATTAAACTTATGCATTAACTACTACCAACAATTCATCCAAGAAGAAAGAAAAAATATATAATTAAATTTATGCAAGTAAAATTAAATTAAATCTTTAAATTAACATTAAATTGAATTTATGCATTAACTACTACCAACAATATGTCCAGATATTAAATAGAATAAATTCTGCTGTATCTTTATTTTGTTATATCATGTTAAACTATATAATCTAATCCTAAAATAACAAATATTAAATTACAAATTTTAACACTACTGGCAACAATAAAAACAGGAACAATAATTAAGAAGGTAAATGGGGGTGAATTTTGCTGTTACCATTATATTATATTATATTACAAATCTTATATTACATTAATCATATATTATAATACAAAATGCATGTGTTACAATACTAGATTGAATTCTTGCAGTGTTAATAGAGTAATTGTGGTCTTCACGAGTAAATGTTCTCACCTGTCCACATCGCTCGAGCACCTGCTCTCGAAACCGCAGGAAGCCCTGCTGCACCTGAGGATGATTCAGTGCAAACGACAGGAAGTGTGTGAACGGCTGCTTCCTCCGAAAGCTGTCGATCAAAACCTCAACGCGGGTTACAGCTGAGGTGACGGCTGCTCGGTGTGCACCTGTGATCACTGAACACACACACACACACACACACAGACGTGCACTTCTGTAAAGCCACAGGACAACCACAGGAAGAACATACAGTCCTCACCGCTTCACACAACAACACACTGACACCAGAACATCCTGCTACTAGAACATTCCGACCTCAGCACCTTCGTTTTTAGCTGCAAACGCATCTTGCACATTCATTTAACGCCTAACGAAACCTAACAACCTACAGACACACGAGCAACAAACTAGAGGACTTGTATCTCAACATAACGTGGGTTTAAAGCATGCAAAACTCACAGACAACATCCTACAGCAGTTTCTATACAGTAGCTAAGGCATTATGGGTTGTTAGAGCTGATGCACATATGCTTTAATGCATTCCCTGAGAGTTTGAGATGTGAGTTTGTGTCTTATAATCTTACCGATCTGTCCTTCCACGCCTTGTTTCGGGATGCTGATGGAAGTTTTCGTCTCTGTTTCCAGCCGCTTACGAGTCTCTCCCTTCTTCCCGATTATATACCTGAGAACACAGTCGAGATGCATGCGAAAAAACTTCTGCATTAGAATGAAAACATATACAGAAATCTAACATACTTAATGATTTTATTTCACTGTGAGCACAAGATATCATTTTGTGCATTAATATGAATTAAACATGGAATTTTTTAAGGGAATATGCATTTTGTGATTGACAAACTCAAAAAGTAATAATTAGAGGATGTATACTTGCAATTTTAAAAACTCTGAATTGCGAGATTTTAATGCAAAACTGTGGGATGTACACTTAAAAACGAAGAATTGTGCGCTATAAACATGAAGGCATAAACTCAGGAAAAAAAAAAGTGAGGTGTTTACTCAACTTCAAACAGTGAGAAATTAACTCAAACTATATCCTAAACTTGTGAAAAATTGCAGTCTGATAAATTCAGAATTGCTTGAAATAAAGTCAGAATTGTGAGACATTAACTCAAAATAGTGAAATATAATATATATAATATAAAACACACAATTTTGATGCAGAAAATGCAAATTGCTGAACATAACCTACCAAGTCTTACTAAAAACTAGCTTTTTTGTAAATTCTAGATGTAAAAGCAGCAATCAAAGTCACTTTAGTGTGTGTGAGGGTGATCTAGAACTCATGTACTGACTTGTAAAGGACGCTGGGCACGTCTATGGCGCAGCGGAAGCCTCTGTCCGTCTGCTCGATGTCGTACGCATCACACGGTTCGTCTAGACACGGCTCGGCCGCTGTGGAACAACACATTCACTTCATATGACGTCACACTAAAGACACGAAGTAGTGGAGTGAATACAAACCTGCGGCTGAACACGGATAATCCTCCTCCTCCTCTTCTTCTTCATAACTCTCCTCCTGGACTTGATTCTTTCTGTAGATTCTTCCATTGATGTTAACGAGAGCCGGACGCAAGATCTCCATCACACACAAACTGCTGGAAGAGACAGAGAGAGAACAGTTCATCTAAATATACAGCAGTGGACCGGAATATACCTGTAGGATCCACATTACAGTCACTAAAGAGGAAGTCAGATTCCTAAAAGAGGTCTATTTTTAAGTAAATGTTGTTTTTTTTTAACTTATGATTCATCAGAGTTTCTAACGTTGATAATAATAATAAATCATCATATTAGAATGATTTCTGAAGATCATGTGATTCTGAAGACTGGAGTAATTATGCTGAAAATACAGCGGTGCATCATAGAAATAAATTATATTTTATAGTATATTAAGATATAGAACTGTTATTTTAAATTGCAATAATATTTCACAATTTTACTGATTTTTCTGTATTTTTTATTAAATTCTTGGTGATCCCAAACTTTTTTTTTTATGTCAGTGTATGTATAAAACATACTTATAAATAAACTAAAACTTACAATTTAACAATATTTATATGCTGACATTTCATATTCATTGAACAGAAAAAAAATCTATATTTATAAAAAAGAAAAAAGAATCTAGGCTCGTCAGTAAACATGATCAATTTATTAGGTTTCCACTGAAACACAACTGTCAAGATCATCATTTTGGTGGGATGAAGTGTCTCCTAGAACAGTTCGTTCATGACATCTTCTGAAAACACTGAAATTCAGCAGAAAGACGTTTAAATGTCTCATAAATGAATACAAATATATTTTTATAGATCATGTGCTTCAACCGATGGCTGTCTGAACTAAATAAACACGAATAAACCGCACGAAACAACTCAGAACAAATGAAAAACATCAACACAGACCATATACACCCAAGAACGCATGCATATTAATTATTTAACATAATTAAATGATTAATCTTTCTACCTTTGAGCTGCTGTGTGTTTGCACGAAACGGTTGATGAAGACGGAGACTCCACTTCCGCTTTCGGCTTCTCGCTTAAAAGCCCTCTGCCAAGAGAATATTATCAAAAAATAATTAAAATAATTATAATAATACAATCCTTAACATATTATAATGAAATATATATAATATTTAAATATTTAATACGCATTTAAATAATAGAAAAGTAACCGATATCAAGCTATTAACTTTCAATTGTCAAGATACGTCTCCATTAAAATTGACGTTTATATTTTTATTACAATAACACTGTCCAATAACGTAGTAAATTAACGGTTGAATAAAAATAAATAAATGTGCCTCATGGCGCCACGACGTCAGGTGACGCTGCGACGTCGGATCAGCGTCAATTAGACGTAAACGAACGCAGTGAGGAAACAGTAGCGGCGCGACGCAGGTTAACAAATATTACACATACTTCACTTTATTTTGATTCATTCTTGTATATATACCAGTATATATATATTGCTCGTGAAACGCTAATGAATTGTGGAAGGTTGTTAATGACTCGTGTTCTTCCTCTGTTACGAGTGTTGCTTTTATAAATCCAAATTGTCAATGCCATTGTTTACTGTGTTTTTAATTAAAACGTCAAAGTTAAAAATAATTAATATAAACAATGCTGTGATTGTTCTGTGTGTTTACTGCTTTTCTATAACCTGACATACAGAGCTTTTTATTGAAAGCGTGACGTTTTTTCAAAGAGTATAAGTGTTGTTTAATGCAAAGATGTTTGTAAATACGTATTTATAGATTTATATATATATATATATATATATATATATATATATATATATATATATATTTGTATTAAAATTATATTATTGTATATAGTTATATAAAATGTATATATATATTTTAAAAATAATTTTATATTCAGTCAACAGAACGTGTGTTTAAGAAATCCAGGTTTTGGCCAAACCTGAATGTTTGTGTTTGATGATTCTTTAGTCTTTATCTCACGAGCTCTCTCTGTGCATGAGTTGAGCTGTGTTTATGGCATGTTCTTGTGTTTGTGATGATCTGAACAGACTGTGAATGGCAGCATCTTCGTCCTCGTCCTCGGCTGGAGGAGTCAGCGGCAGCTCGGTGATCGGATCCGGCTTCAGTGCTTCCGAGCTCATCCCGCCCAGGAAAGTGCTGTACACGTATCCCAAAGGAGCCGGAGAGATGATGGAGGGTGTGTGCACTGTATCCCTCTTTCTTAAGCATTTCTGAACTCCTTTTTTGTCCTTCAGTAGCTCAGAAATGGCACAGACTGTCTGGCACAAAACCCTGTTATATAATGAGCTCAGCACAGACTGAAACAGAAGAAGCAGTTCAACTCTGTGTCCTTCAGTCTGTTTTTTACTCACAATCTACAGCATGCATACATTTGCCTTTTTTCCCCACAGATGGATCTGATCGATTTTTATGCGAGTCTGTCTTCAGCTATCAAGTTGCATCCACATTGAAGCAGGTCAAACATGGTGAGTTAACAAAAAACACTCGGTTTACTTAAAGGAATAGTTCAGCTGAAAATGCATGTTGAATGAACATGTGATCACGCTCCGTTCATCCAAGATCAGGATGAGTTTGTTTCTTCATCAGGTTTGGAGAAATGTAGTATTGCATCAGTGTCTCATCAACGGATGCTCTGCAGTGAATGGGTGCCGTCAGAATGAGAGTCTGATAAAAACATCACAATAATCCACAGCACTCCAGTCCATCAGTGAACATCTGGAGAAGACAAAAGATTAAACAAATCCAGCATTAAGATGATTTTAACTCAAATAATCCTGCAGTGTAAAAGTGCATCTGCTGTTGTCTCTCACAGATTAGTTTAGATCTGTTTAAACGCTGCTTGATCTGTGCAGATTTCTCTCCTGATTCAGACCAGAACACTTTTTCACTGGAGGAAGTGTTATTATGGATTATTTGAGTTAAAATCATCTTAATGCTGGATGTGTTTCATCTTTTGTCTTCTCCAGATGTTCACTGATGGACTGGAGTGCTGTGGATTATTGTGATGTTTTTATCAGACTCTCATTCTGACGGCACCCATTCACTGCAGAGCATCCATTGATGAGACACTGATGCAGCGCTACATTTCTCCAAACCTGATGAAGAAACAAACTCATCCTGATCTGGGAAGAAACGGAGGATGTTCATTATAGTTCAGAATTTGGGTGGACTGTCCCTTTAAATCTCTGTGCACATTAGAGTTTGCATGAGAATTTGAGCTTCACTGATGGTTGATCTGGATTGACTCTGATCTCAGATCAGCAGGTGTCACGGATGGAGCGTCTGGCCGGACTGGTGGAGCAGCTGGAAGCGGATGAGTGGAAATATAAACCCATCGAGCAGCTCCTGGGATTCACGACCTCATGACTGCATTCAGCACAGACAGATCAGATTCTGTGCCCGTAAACATATTCATAAGCCTGTTTTTGTTACATGTACTGTAGGTGTATGATGTTTTGCACTGATTTATAATTGCCAACATTATGTTTTGTGATCATGTGTTTAAATATGCCTTGTGTTTTTGGATTAAAGGCTTTAGGAACACTTTAAACCCATGTTTTCACAGTCTGATATTACATGAACTCTGAATACATGTACAATAAAGCCTTTTTAAGCACAATTCATAATGTTGTATGAATTTATTTAAATGAAGATCAAAGGGTGCATTTAAATATTTACATAAAGTTGAAAGATTTTAATGAAATCATTATCAATTTTATTTACTTTCTTAATGTGCTCAAAAAAAAAATAAGATTTAGGCTATGTATTTGAATTGTCAGTCATAAGTGAATGAAACAGGCCAGATTCTCCATTTAAAAAATCTTGGTGTAGTTTAATAATAACGGTTTGCATCTATTTAAAAAAAAAGATAAATATATTTATTCAAATTGTTCAGAATCCGCATAAATCTGTTGCAAAAACAATTAGTTATCCAGTTAAAAAGTATAAATGGGGTAGTACAACAAAAACTGGTTGTGTGTGTGTATTAAAATATATTTTATATAATTTAATATTTTGCGTGTGTGTGTGTGAATGTATATGTGTGTGTGTGTGTGTGTGTATATATATATATATATATATATATATATTTATATTATTATTATAATTTATTATTATTATTTTATTTATTTTTTTTTTTTTTTGGATTAATGTTCCTTGTCTTTTTTTAGAACATTTCAACAGTTATAAAAAATTTTTAAAAACGTATTAAATAATTTTCATTTTCTGTTGGTGTCTAATTTTTCATGTTAAAATCTCACACAAAGTTCAAACCATGTGTTTGTCAATGCATTTAGTTATTCAAAGCGTGAGGCTTTTGCAAAGAGTAGAAGTGTGTCAAATTAAAATCTTTACCATTAAGTTTTTCAGTGACTTCTGTCAGTCTGTTTTCATTGGATTCATCTGCAATTATTATTTAGTCAACTGAGCATGTGTAAAAACTGTGTTTGGCTGACACAATGGCTGAGGGTGTGTAGGAGTCATGCTGCACACGGTCGAGTAGAAAAACCAGAGCGGGGGACCGACAGAAGAATGTAAATAAGAGCCTAAAGTCTTTGTCCTTGAACTGAAGCAAGCACAGCACTCAGTCAAAGCTCTCACCTACAATGAGCTTACTGCATTAATGCTGAAATAATAAGAATAAAAGTTAAAGTTCATGTTAAACTTGAGGGGGAAAGAGAAAGCAATGTAATGTGAGTCTTGTGTAAACGTTGCTCTGAGTTCCTTTAGATGCTTGATGAGCCTTGAACATCAGCAGATGTTTATCAGACTGTATCGAAGCAGACCGCAGAGATGTTTCTGAATGAAAGTACTGTACGTTCTGTTCTGTTCTCACTGAGATGTTGATTGTATATATTACACAAAAGGGCGTTTCTAACTCTATAGCTATAGACCTCTGGGTCCTAATGCCGGAAACACAAGGGTGAAGCTCATGAGAAATATATTAGACAGATTTTTTAAGTTCTTATCATTCACAATCTAGTGGTTCTTGTTAGATTTTCATTACTGTTATTGTTATAAAATGTTTTTTTAGTCACAAATTAAATGTATATATATATATATATATATATATATATATATATATATATATATATATATATACACACACACACACACACACACACACACATACAATGTAGTATTTAATAGAAGCACATTTTAAATTATATGTCTTATTATATTACAATAAAGGAAAATACATATTTTTGTATTATAGTAATTGGGGTTTAAAAGAAAATCTTTATGGCCCTTTGAATATACTGCATTTAATGCAAAATAATATTTTTCTATTTTTGGTGTGAAATATGAGGAACATATTTTTACAGTTTCTTGCATATGCATATATTAAGATTTGCATATTGCACAAACTGCTCTTTCATGGTTTCAGATGTACAAAACAAGTTCTGTTGTTGTTTTCATGCATGCCAACATTTGGGTGATTTGCTTTATGGTCATAAAATATATGACATATGATAGTGTGAAATGTAAATGAACTAGGACGGTATGTTTTGTTCCTGGAAGGGGGACCCGTGTCTTTGTTTTTGTCTGTGGTTCCTCCTATATTCAGAGAGAACTGTTTGTCCTCCTCTGCTGAAGTACATCTGTGAAGTTTGGCTTCCCTCCAACAAACCTCTGTTGCATTATATGTGTAGGATTGTGTGCATGAACCTAAATAAAAGCCCACTTGTGAATCTTCACTCAGTCTCAAGGAGAGAGTGCTTGAAATTTCAAAACTGTATTTGCTTTGTTTGCTCAATTCTTTGTCCTGAAGAAATGGTTTATTATTAAACACAGTTAAAGTGGTCAAAGGCTTTCATTCAAATGGACAAACAGCATTAAGTTTTAACCCGGAAACCTTCCAGCAATTATTGCAGCATTTCGTAGAAGTTGTAAGGATCATTATACAACTGTAAATGAGTTTTACTCAACATGTTTTTGATCCCAAGCAAGCTGGTTTAGTCACCCTCCAGTTCACCCTCTTTTAGGATTAAACTTGCAACCTAGTTATAGGTAAATACACACACTTATAATATATGATATAAAGTCAGAATTGTACGATATAAAGTCAGAATCATGCGATATAAAGTCAGAATTGTGCGAATTGTGCGATATAAAGTCAGAATTATGCGATATAAAGTCAGAATTGTGCGATATAAAGTCAGAATTGTGTTATAAACTCAGAATTGTGCTATATAAAGTCAGAATTGTGATGCATAAAGTCAGAATTGTGTGATATAAAGTCATAATTGTGCGATATAAAGTCAAAATCGTGCGATATAAAGTCAGAATTGTGTTATAAACTCAGAATTGTTCTATATAAAGTCAGAATTGTGATGCATAAAGTCAGAATTGTACGATATAAAGTCAGAATCGTGCAATATAAAGTCAGAATTGTGCGATATAAAGTCAAAATCGTGCGATATAAAGTCAGAATTGTGTTATAAAGTCAGAATCGTGCGATATTAAGTCAGAATTGTGTGTTATAAAGTCAGAATTGTGCGATATAAAGTCAGAATTGTGATGCATAAAGTCAGAATTGTACAATATAAAGTCAGAATTGTGCGATATAAAGTCAGAATTGTGCGATATAAAGTCAGAATTGTGCGATATAAAGTCAGAATTGTGTGATATAAAGTCAGAATTGTGAGGCATAAAGTCAGAATTGTGCAATATAAAATCAGAATTGTGCGATATAAAGTCAGAATTGTGCGATATAAAGTTAGAATTGTGCAATATAAAGTTAGAATTGTGCGATATAAAGTCAGAATTGTGAGGCATAAAGTCAGAATTGTGCAATATAAAATCAGAATTGTGCGATATAAAGTCAGAATTGTGCGATATAAAGTTAGAATTGTGCGATATAAAGTTAGAATTGTGCGATATAAAGTCAGAATTGTGCGATATAAAGTCAGAATTGTGTGATATAAAGTCAGAATAGTGCGATATAAAGTCAGAATTGTGAGGCATAAAGTTAGAATTGTGCGATATAAAGTCAGAATTGTGATGCATAAAGTCAGAATTGTGCGATATAAAGTCAGAATTGTGCGATATAAAGTCAGAATTGTGTGATATAAAGTCAGAATAGTGCGATATAAAGTCAGAATTGTGAGGCATAAAGTTAGAATTGTGCGATATAAAGTCAGAATTGTGATGCATAAAGTCAGAATTGTGCGATATAAAGTCAGAATTGTACGATATAAAGTCAGAATTGTGCGATATAAAGTCAGAATTGTGTGATATAAAGTCAGAATTGTGAGGCATAAAGTTAGAATTGTGCAATATAAAATCAGAATTGTGCGATATAAAGTTAGAATTGTGCAATATAAAGTTAGAATTGTGCGATATAAAGTCAGAATTGTGAGGCATAAAGTCAGAATTGTGCAATATAAAATCAGAATTGTGCGATATAAAGTCAGAATTGTGCGATATAAAGTTAGAATTGTGCGATATAAAGTCAGAATTGTGCGATATAAAGTCAGAATTGTGCGATATAAAGTCAGAATTGTGTGATATAAAGTCAGAATAGTGCGATATAAAGTCAGAATTGTGAGGCATAAAGTTAGAATTGTGCGATATAAAGTCAGAATTATGTGACAAAGTCAGAATTGTGTGATATAAAGTCAGAATAGTGCGATATAAAGTCAGAATTGTGAGGCATAAAGTCAGAATTGTGCGATATAAAGTCAGAATTGTGAGGCATAAAGTTAGAATTGTGCGATATAAAGTCAGAATTGTGAGGCATAAAGTCAGAATTGTGCAATATAAAATCAGAATTGTGCGATATAAAGTCAGAATTGTGCGATATAAAGTCAGAATTGTGCGATATAAAGTCAGAATTGTGCGATATAAAGTCAGAATTGTGTGATATAAAGTCAGAATAGTGCGATATAAAGTCAGAATTGTGAGGCATAGTTAGAATTGTGCGATATAAAGTCAGAATTGTGCGATATAAAGTCAGAATTGTGCGATATAAAGTTAGAATTGTGCGATATAAAGTCAGAATTGTGCGATATAAAGTCAGAATTGTGCGATAAAAAGTTAGAATTGTGTGATATAAAGTCAGAATAGTGCAATATAAAGTCAGAATTGTGAGGCATAAAGTTAGAATTGTGCGAGATAAAGTCAGAATTGTGTGACATAAAGTTAGAATAGTGCGATATAAAGTCAGAATTGTGTGATATAAAGTCATAATTGTGCGATATAAAGTCAGAATAGTGTGATATGTAGTCAGAATTGTGAGGCGTAGTTAGAATTGTGCGATATAAAGTCAGAATTGTGCAATATAAAGTTAGAATTGTGCGATATAAAGTCAGAATAGTGCAATATAAAGTCAGAATTGTGTGACATAAAGTTAGAATTGTGCGAAATAAAGTCAGAATTGTGTGATATAAAGTCAGAATTGTGCGATATAAAGTCAGAATAGTGCGATATAAAGTCAGAATTGTGAGGCGTAGTTAGAATTGTGCGATATAAAGTCAGAATTGTGCGATATAAAGTCAGAATTGTGCGATATAAAGTCAGAATTTTGTGACATAAAGTTAGAATTGTGCGATATAAAGTCAGAATTGTGTGATATAAAGTCAGAATTGTGCGATATAAAGTCAGAATAGTGCGATATAAAGTCAGAATTGTGAGGCATTGTTAGAATTGTGCGATATAAAGTCAGAATTGTGCGATATAAAATCAGAAATGTGCGATATAAAGACAGAATTTTGCGATATAAAGTTAGAATTGTGCGATATAAAGTCAGAATAGTGCGATATAAAGTCAGAATTGTGCGATATAAAGTCAGAATTGTGAGGCATAAAGTTAGAATAGTGCGATATAAAGTCAGAATTGTGAGGCATAAAGTTAGAATTGTGCGATATAAAGTCAGAATAGTGCGATATAAAGTCAGAATTGTGCGATATAAAGTCAGAATTGTGCGATATAAAGTCAGAATAGTGCGATATAAAGTCAGAATTGTGAGGCATAGTTAGAATTGTGTGATATAAAGTCAGAATTGTGTGACATAAAGTTAGAATAGTGCAATATGAAGTCAGAATTGTGAGGCATAAAGTTAGAATTGTGCGATTTAAAGTCAGAATTGTGTGATATAAAGTCAGAATTGTGAGGCATAAAGTTAGAATTGTGCGATATAAAGTCAGAATTGTGTGACATAAAGTTAGAATAGAGTGATATAAAGTTAGAATTGTGCGATATAAAGTCAAAATTGTGAGGCATAAAGTTAGAATTCTGCGATATAAATTTAGAATTGTGCGATATAAAGTCAGAATTGTGTGACATAAAGTTAGAATAGTGCGATATAAAGTTAGAATTGTGTGATATAAAGTCATAATTGTGAGGCATTAAGTTAGAATTGTGTGATATAAAGTCATAATTGTGCGATATAAAGTCAGAATTGTGAGGCATAAAGTTAGAATTTTGTGATATAAAGTCAGAATTCTGCTATATGAATTTAGAATTGTGCGATATAAAGTCAGAATTGTGCGATATAAAGTCAGAATTGTGAGGCATAAAGTTAGAATTGTGTGATATAAAGTTAGAATTGTGTGATATAAAGTCAGAATTGTGAGGCATAAAGTTAGAATTTTGTGATATAAAGTCATAATTGTGCGATATAAAGTCAGAATTGTGAGGCATAAAGTTAAAATTTTGTGATATAAAGTCAGAATTCTGCTATATGAATTTAGAATTGTGCGATATAAAGTCAGAATTTTGCAATATAAATTTAGAATTCTGCGATATAAAGTCAGAATTGTGCGATATAAAGTCAGAATTGTGCAATATAAAGTCAGAATTGTGAGGCATAAAGTCAGAATTGTGAGATATCAAGTCCGAATTGTGAGGCATAAAGTTAGAATGGTGCGATATGAAGTCAGAATTGTGAGGCATAAAGTCAGGATTGTGAGGCATAAAGTCAGGATTGTGAGGCATAAAGTCAGGATTGTGAGGCATAAAGTCAGGATTGAGGAATATAAAGTCAGAATTGTGCGAAATAAAGTCACAATTGTGCAATATAAAGTCAGAATTGTGAGGCATAAAGTCAGGATTGTGCGATATAAAGTCACAATTGTGCGATATAAAGTCACAATTGTGCGATATAAAGTCAGAATAGTGGGATATAAAGTCACAATTGTGCGATATAAAGTCAGGATTGTGCAATATAAAGTCAGAATTGTGCGATATAAAGTCAGAATTGTGCGATATAAAGTCAGAATTCTGAGATGAAAAGACGCAATTACCTTTTAAATTTTTTCTATTCTATTTCAGAAACAAGCTTCCATATAAACCACATCTCAGGCTAAAACAAAAATTCTTATTCCCACAAGTTATGTTTTCATTTAAACATTTAGATAATTTCATTTAAACGTGTTAATAATATAGCCAGGATGTTGTTGTAATTAAGTTGCTTGCCTGGCTAAATAAAGGTAAATAAATTATAAATCATGTATTTACTGGGTGACTTATGGGCCATTTAATGCTCAGATAAGACATGCTAAAATTGCACTCTTACTGAGGACTGAGGTGGTTTTTCATTCGCGTCTCTAAGACATTTGGCAGAGGTCAGATCTTCAGCAGTTGTCTAAAGCCCAGTTTCGCAGAGGTGTGAACAAACAGGCCTTTCTAAAAGCAGCGCATGAAAGTGTGCATTGATTTAACACAGAAAAACTCTTCTGAGGCCCATTAATGTTTGTGTATTCATGCAGCCAAATTCAAATGCATTATATGCAAAAGTTGCAGCAGGATCTTATAGAAAACCCACCCCTTGACTATAGCAAACAGAAGACTGGAATGTGCCTGTCCGTGTGGGAGGGTCCCTGCTGACCAGCAACTAAACTAGGAAACTTTTAACTCTTTCCTGAACCTCCCCCAACTGCAGCGCTTCACACTTATCTGGCCAAATGCAGCCAATTTAGCTTAAAGACAGAAAGCTTTCATCACACTAAATCTGGCTTTATTATGAACTCTATTCACTGAAGACTAGTTTTTAAGTTTCTAATGTACCAAAGTGTGTTAACTTGGTAAGTTTCAGGAGTTTCATGTAAAAAAAAAAAAAATCAAACCTCCTTTAGTAGGCTACTTTTAGTTTGGTTAAAACAGGGTTAATCTGTCAATAGACTTTGTAAATTATTTAGTATTAAAATATAAAGGAACATGTATATTTATATCTTGTACACTGTAAAAATGGTTAACCTGGAACTAGGTCAACTACATTTAACCCATGGCATTTAGTTTTCTTGTTGAAATGTGTCTAGGTTGATTCTGAGACATTAAATTATTTGAGTTAAAAAGAAAATTAAATAAAACCAGTTAATTTAGATGGCAGCATTTTTTAGATTACCATTTTGTTTTTCAGTGCAAGTAGGCTAGTCACCATTTAGTAAAGTTTTCCATCATTGAAAGTACAAAACTCCCCAATTTTAATTAGTTTGGCAGATGTGACCAAAACGTGTTTAGAAAATACAAATATGAGTCCATAAACCTTACATGACTAGTAAAAGAACAGCAATGAAGTTCATAACCGCTTTAAAAAAAAGTATATCATATTGAATTATTGCATCAGAGGCATTTAACTGCATGAAGCTCACTGTGTGTTTATGTAGTGACGTCATCAGTCACTGTAGCACACAACGAAAAGCCAACTAAAGTCAGTATTTCACAATTCTGTTTCGATTTCTTGATGCATATCACTTAATCGTCCAATCAAACCACAAACAAACGCGCAGACGTGAGAATCGCCACTACATGTCCTGAGTGGAAGACAAAAGGTGATGTGAGCACTGCGCCATCATCCGCCGCAGACAATAGCGGAGGCTCGTTGATCAGCGCTGCTGCGTGTTACCAGGCGAAATAGGGACGCGGCAGACGTGACATAAACGCCGATTGGCTGAAAACTCGAAGGAGGCGTGGCCAGCGGCAGCGGGTATATAAAGAGGCGCAGAGCGGCTTGCGTCAGTGTTAGCAGAACTCACTGCGGACACTATCAGCTGTTGCACTTATTCCGCTTTTTACACGGCTTTGTTAGTTGCTGATCATTATTACGGACTATTTTTTCGCGGAAAACTACCGATAGTTCATCACATCTGAAGACATTAACGTGCATAATATCGGTAAGTGTCTCATTTCATAATTTTTGTTGTCCACTTCAAACCATAAAGTACAATGCAAGAAAAAACTATGCTGCATATTTGATTAAAAAAAATATATATATATATATATATATATTCCTGATATCAACACTGCAAAATCAGTCAGATAACATTTGCTGATGCATATCATTTTTTAATTTATTTATTTTTTTAATGGCAGAATTCTTTGTTTACTCTGGAGAAATGATTTTCCTGTTTTGCAGTACAAATTTCAAAACCCCTTTTTACATCACGATGCATTAACTTAAAGTGAAATTATCTTAGGAAAAAAAACAATAATTAAGTGAGGTTTTGGCTAAAACAATACAAATCTCTCTATGGGGTCAGAACAACAAACTTAATTTAAAGGGACAGCAGTTTTTCTGACCCTGCTGGCAGAAATTTGACATTTTTCGATACAAAAGCATAATTGTAATACACTTTTCAGAATTAATTCAAGACTTTATCTTGTAAATGCATCTTGACAATCACCAGCTGATTTTGTGTCTCGTGCATCAATAATAAGAACTTCTCTTCTCTCTTACAGTCATTTTAAAACTGAACAATGCCAGAGCAGCTGATTTCCAGCCTTTCATCTGAAGACTCAAGTCTCCCATCCACACCAACATCGGACGCTCCATCCAAACGCTTGTCTTGGAGCAGACTGATGCAGAAACTGCACAGCAGCCAAAGCCTAGACTCTGATTCAGACAATCACAGCAGCGCAGACAATGCATCAGATGCAGGTAAACATGCATGACTTACCGTGTATACATTCTCCTCCATAACCATGCAAGATCTCGAGTCTAATGCATGCTTTCATTCGTCTCCCACAGGTTCCATATCCCTAGCCGATCTGTCCGATTCCGAATTGTTTTTTGACCCCGCCGAAGAGGCCTTGTGCAAGGAAGTGGTGCAGCTCATTGCACTTAACCTGACCAACGCCAAAGACTGCGTCCTGCACTGCTCCAAGCTCCTCATTCCCGAGACGCTCCTGGAGCACATCGGTCAGGAGCTGGTGCATCTGTCGGTCAGCGAGCCCTGTGGCCTTCGTGGTGCCCTCGTTGACCTCTGCATGGAGCAGGATGGCAGCTGCGAAGCCGTGGGACAAATCGCAGTCGACCCCTACCTAGTGCCCACCTTCCAGCTCACACTCGTGCTGAGGCTCGACTCCAGGGGCTTCTGGCCGAAAATCCAGGGGCTTTTCACCGGCAGATCGCCTTCGTCTCCGGTTGTTAGACGTGCACTTAAACTGAGCACTGGATTTCGAGTTATTAAAAGAAAACTGTACAGCTCTGAAGAGCTTTTGATTGAAGAATGCTGAGCTCGACCGATTGAATGTCCAAGCCATGGATTTTACCAGGGTTTTAAATGAAGCTTGGTCTCACAAGAGGCCTGAGATGTTGTAATGCAGATGTAGGGTCTATAAAAGACTTCGATACAATAAAGTGTTTATTATGTTGTACTTTTGCTGACGTTCTAGTGAAGCAGGAGTTTTGTGCTGCTGTTCAAATGTTTACCTCAGGTTCATGGAAACCAGACGTGGCAGCTATTTTCCATGTTATGAACTTTTTTTTTTTTTTTTTTTTATTATTCAAGTGCTGATTTGTTCAAAGATGTGTAACAAAGTGTCTGGATGCAGTTATTGTTCTCTTAGATCAAACGGAAGTTTTTTTTTTTTTTGTATTTTACAATCATATGCATCTTATTTATTTGATATTCAAATGAAATGTATTCTGGGGGGGGGGGATTTGTACTTGAGCGACATGCAGAAAATAAATTATCTTTTTTTGAAAAAAAACTTGTCTTTGCATTTTTATTAACTTTTGGGATGTTTAAGATTCAAGCATTTAACCGATGCTTTTGTCTAAAGTTACTTTTCTTGCACTTAATAATAATAGCAGTGCATGCATTATCAATTCATGCATTCTCTGGAAATCAGGGAGAGGAGAAATTGCATGTATTAATATTTTCAGAGATGCCACACTTTATAGAGATGCGTCACTGATTAAACTTTATACGATCAGATTTCCTGACATTTGTGCATCAGTGTCTCATCAACGGATGCTCTGCAGTGAATGGGTGCCGTCAGAATGAGAGTCTGATAAAAACATCACAATAAACCACAGCACTCCAGTCCATCAGTGAACATCTGGAGAAGACAAAACCTGAAACACATCCAGCATTAAGATGATTTTATGAGTCCATAACACTTCCTCCAGTGTAAAAGTGCATCTTCTGTTGTCTCTCACATCAAAATCCAGCCACATATTTGTTTAGAGCGGATTCAGACCAGAACACTTTTTCACTGGAGGAAGTTTTATTATAGATTATGCTACATTTCTCCAAACCTGATGAAGAAACAAACTCATCCTAATCTGGAATGTTCATCTTCGGGAGAACGGTTGCTTCTCTCAGCTGTTTTTCTCAACCTTTCACACGCTGGTTTTCCTTTTTTTTTTTTTCAGATGGCTGACTAAGAACGTGCTGAGAAGCATGCTTCAGCTGACTGTGGAACTAGCTGGCATCCTGCGTCTAAAACACAATGAATCACACACCCACTCTGTGGACAGTGGCACGTACAACCTTTATTTGTTTTCAGAGTGAAATAAATGCAGCGTAGTCTCTGTCAGCAATGAAACTAGTCATGTAGAAAATAAAACTTCATATGAAATAAATACTCCTATTCAATCCTTCAATAAATATCAGCTGTACAGAAGCAGTAGTTACTCCTAACACGCATACACAATAATTTAATCAGTAAGATCCCTGCATAGATAAATCACATACATACAAATATAAATCATTAAAAAGTCATGATCTCCATCTAAACAAACTCAAATAAATAAATGCAGATATTGTCATTGGAGTCTCCAGTCTGTTTCATAAAGCAAAACCAGGTTGTTGATTCCAGCCAGAGCTGAAAATAAGTTTGAAATTAGAGAAACAACACCATGAACTTTAATCCAGGCCAGAACATTCAGACTGTGAGGAACGTCCTTCATCCAGGAGTCCAAAACACCAGCTCCAGTTTCACAAACACACACACACACTTGCTCACGTACATGGTCCTTAGCATGCATGCAAGTCCACACACACACACACACACACACACACACACTAAAAACTTGCTCAAAGTATATGGTCCTTAGCACACACGCACACACACACACACACACACACACACACAATCCTTAGCATGCATGTACACACACACACACACACACACACACAAACACAAACACAATCCTTAGCATGCATGTACACACACACACACACACACACACACACAAACACAAACACAATCCTTAGCATGCATGTACACACACACACACTTGATCACGTACGTGGTCCTTAGCATGTATGCATGTATACACACACACACACACACACTTGCTCACGTACATGGTCCTTAGCATGTATGCATGTACACACACACACACACACACTTGATCACGTATATGGTCCTTAACATGTATGCACGTACACACACACACAGAGGCACGCACACACACAATCATTAGCATGCATGTACACACACACACACACACACACTTGATCACGTATATGGTCCTTAACATGTATGCACGTACACACACACACAGAGGCACGCACACACACAATCATTAGCATGCATGTACATGCACGCACACACAAACACAAATACACACACACACACGCACGCTCACGTACATGGTCCTTAGCATGCATGCATGAACAAACACACACACACACACGCACACACACACCGCTTCAGTCCTCAGTAAGTCTTTCTAGTCGAGTTCAGTAGTGGTTGCAATGCTCAGTCCTGTTTTTCAAACAAATGCATGGCGTTCTTCCATATTCCAGACTGGAGAGATTGTTTTTTGGAACCTGTGCAGAAAACAAATATTGAGATGTTAATAATATTTATTTGAAGAAATATGAATAATGCACTGTTGTATGTATGCAACGTTTCACATTGCACAAGATATGACACTCTTGCTTCACACTGAAGTGTGTAATTTCAGCAGCACAGACACTGACCCACTTTTCCAGCAGTGGACTTTCCCCAATCATTCCCTCCTTAAAGCACTGCACCACACAAACCAATATCATTTATTATTTAATACTGGATTTAATTATAAGTTGCTGAACAAGTTTATTATATTATTATATATACACACGCATGTATGTATCACTTCTACTCTCCCAGTTTGTTGTTGTGTCGTGCCGCTCAGACATTACACTTTTTTAAAAATTATATGAAAGTGCTTCGAACCACCCAAACTGACTCTGAACACACATCTCCAGGTCAGGGACTTGGATCAAGCGTTCATTAGCGTCTCTGAAGCTCGGACAGTGGAGGACGACGCATAGGTTTCGATTCCCAGCGAATACATGCACTGAAAGGAAAGTTGCTGCGGATAAAAGCATCTTCCAAAAGCATGCATGAAGTGGGACTCAGAGGTCAGAGGTCAAGCTGATGGATGCAGTGCTCACCAGCTATTGCACTGAAGCTTCATCTATCCGTGTAAAGACTCCTGAACCTCAGACAGCCGAGAGCAGCTCGGGGTTCCCATCCGCTGAGCCCGCTGGTACAGATCACTGTCCCCGAAATATCGCGCACGGTACAGCAGACCCTCCTCTGAAACACACACACACACACACACACACACACACGGGTCTCATTGACATGAAGTGAGCAAATCATGACAGAATGTAAAAGGATGCATAGAAAGTGGACTCAGATGATGAAACGCTGTTTGTTCAGTCTGGGAATAAACAGGAGTGAATCATGCATCGAAACAGATGTAAACTTCCCTCGAATATCTCCAGGACTCATTCGCTGAACGTTACAGGACGTGAGAAAGCACAGCTGGTTTATACTGGCTCTCAGCAAACGCAGAGTTCAGACATGTGAGTCATGAAGAGAGACATGCCACAAACTCCTGATTCTGCTTTAAACTGGAATCTTCCTCCTCAACGCTCACTGATTATTGCTCAATTACTAGCAGTTCTTAAAGGGACAGTACACCCACAAATCACAGTTCTGTCATCAGTGACTCACGCTCATGTCGTTCCAAACAAGTATGATTCACTTTCGAAAAGGATTTAGGGAATATCGGTTTCCGTTTAAAAAAGGTAGTACGTTTGGAAGAAATTATTAGGTATTAATCAAGGACACATTGCATTGAGCAAAAGTGACATTTATAATGTTACGAAAGATTTATGTTTCAAATAAATGCTGTTATTTTGAACTTTCTGTTCATCTGTGAATTCTGAAAAACTAAATGCATCACAGATTCCAAATAAATATTGTGCAGCACAACTGTGTTCAACACTGATAATAATCAGAAATGTTTCTTGAGCAGTAAATCATCATATTTTCATGATTTCTGAAGATCATGTGACACTGAAGACTGGAGGAATGATGCTGAAAATACAGCGGAGCATCACAGAAATACATTACACTTTAACACAGATTCACACAGAAAACAGATGATTTACATTAGAATAATATTTCAAAAAAATTAAAAATCCTGTTCATCCCCAATATTAAAATAATTTAAGAATTATATATATATATATATACAGTCTTGTTCAAAATAATAGCAGTACAATGTGACTAACCAGAATAATCAAGGTTTTTAGTATATTTTTTTATTGCTACGTGGCAAACAAGTTACCAGTAGGTTCAGTAGATTGTCAGAAAACAAACAAGACCCAGCATTCATGATATGCACGCTCTTAAGGCTGTGCAATTGGGCAATTAGTTGAAAGGGGTGTGTTCAAAAAAATAGCAGTGTCTACCTTTGACTGTACAAACTCAAAACTATTTTGTACAAACATTTTTTTTTTCTGGGATTTAGCAATCCTGTGAATCTCTAAACTAATATTTAGTTGTATGACCACAGTTTTTTAAAACTGCTTGACATCTGTGTGGCATGGAGTCAACCAACTTGTGGCACCTCTCAGCTGTTATTCCACTCCATGATTCTTTAACAACATTCCACAATTCATTCACATTTCTTGGTTTTGCTTCAGAAACAGCATTTTTGATATCACCCCACAAGTTCTCAATTGGATTAAGGTCTGGAGATTGGGCTGGCCACTCCATAACATTAATTTTGTTGGTTTGGAACCAAGACTTTGCCCGTTTACTAGTGTGTTTTGGGTCATTGTCTTGTTGAAACAACCATTTCAAGGGCATGTCCTCTTCAGCATAGGGCAACATGACCTCTTCAAGTATTTTAACATATGCAAACTGATCCATGATCCCTGGTATGCGATAAATAGACCCAACACCATAGTAGGAGAAACATGCCCATATCATGATGCTTGCACCTCCATGCTTCACTGTCTTCACTGTGTACTGTGGCTTGAATTCAGAGTTTGGGGGTCGTCTCACAAACTGCCTGTGGCCCTTGGACCCAAAAAGAACAATTTTACTCACATCAGTCCACAAAATGTTCCTCCATTTCTCTTTAGGCCAGTTGATGTGTTCTTTGGCAAATTGGAACCTCTTCTGCACATGCCTTTTTTTTAACAGAGGGACTTTGCGGGGGATTCTTGAAAATAGATTAGCTTCACACAGACGTCTTCTAACTGTCACAGTACTTACAGGTAACTCCAGACTGTCTTTGATCATCCTGGAGGTGATCATTGGCTGAGCCTTTGCCATTCTGGTTATTCTTCTATCCATTTTGATGGTTGTCTTCCGTTTTCTTCCACGTCTCTCTGGTTTTGCTCTCCATTTTAAGGCATTGGAGATCATTTTAGCTGAACAGCCTATCATTTTTTGCACCTCTTTATAGGTTTTCCCCTCTCTAATCAACTTTTTAATCAAAGTACGCTGTTCTTCTGAACAATGTCTTGAACGACCCATTTTCCTCAGCTTTCAAATGCATGTTCAACAAGTGTTGGCTTCATCCTTAAATAGGGGCCACCTGATTCACACCTGTTTCTTCACAAAATTGATGACCTCAGTGATTGAATGCCACACTGCTATTTTTTTGAACACACCCCTTTCAACTAATTCAACTAATTGCCCAATTGCACAGCCTTAAGAGCGTGCATATCATGAATGCTGGGTCTCATTTGTTTTCTGAGAATCTACTGAACCTACTGGTAACTTGTTTGCCACGTAGCAATAAAAAAAATACGAAAAACCTTGATTATTCTGGTTATTCACATTGTACTGCTATTATTTTGAACAATACTGTATATATACACACACACATATATATATAACTTTATTTATTGATATGTTTTTGGAGGCCTGAAGTGTCCTGAGCTCATAATGAATTCACAGGAACTATCATATGACTTCAGAAGAGTCTGTGAGGACACTTTTATTGTGTGTGTGTGAGTGAGTGCATGCATGTGTGTGTGTGTGTGCATGCTTGTGTGTGTCTCTCTGTGTGTGTCTATCTGTCTATCTGTGTGTGTCTCTCTCTGTCTGTCTGTCTGTGTGTGTGTGTGTGTGTCTCACTCTGACGTTGTCTGTGTGTGCGTTTGTGTGTGTGTGCATGCATGTGTGTGTGTCTCTCTGTCTATCTGTGTGTGTCTCTCTCTGTCTGTGTTTGTGTGTGTGTGTGTGTCGTACTCTGTTGTCTCTCTCTCCAGCAGTTGTTCCTGAGGTTGGAGATGTAGTCGTCCTCCACGCTGCTCTCGACTCGTGTCAGACTCGCGCCGCTGTAGTCCTGCGAGAATCGCTCGTTCACGTAATACGTCACGCCCAGATTCTCCGTCACGCGCTTCTGTGTGTGACCCGCTGACCTGTGACACACACACGTGAAATGTGCTATTTTCACAAAGACATGATAAGAAAGTTACAAGAGCACATGCTGAACTTGAATTCACAATCATTAAATTTACTTTTATACTCAATATTTTAATATCATCAACATACTATTATAGCTTTTGTTAATATTTTGGATACATTTTTTTTTTAATCTGTTTTAATTTTAATTGACGTTTTAGTAAGTTTCTTATTTTTTTCAAGTATTAGTTATTTTAGTACATCAGTTAAAAAAAATTACAAAAAAATAAATAAATATGATATATATATATATATATATATATATATACATATTTTTTTTTTTTTTTTAAATAACGTATTAAGGTATTGGTTTTAGCTAACAATAGTAACCCTGTAACCCTGTTTATTTTGTATTAACGTGATAAAAATTCTAAAAATGTTACTAAATAACACTTAAAGTGAGTTTAACCCTGCTTCGAGAGCAGCAGTAAGTTAGAATGTCAGGGTCAGAGGTCACAGGCTTCGTTCATGCACACCGAGTGTGAAGAACAGCTGAGCTACTGTCCATCAGACTTCTAGATGATTCCTCAGTGTGAAGATCATTCAGGGTCAAAGGTGAAGAGTTCACCCTGAGATTGCAGCCCTCCGTCTCTCTCGACCAATCAGACGAGATCTCACATGACTGACAGAATGCATCTGCCTTCAGTTTTCAAACGCAACATAAAATGAATCCAAAAAACAATAAACTCGCGAGAGCGGAGCATTTAGAAAAATTTATTTATTACAGCCTTTATTACAGCCACTGTTTAAATGTCTATAATTCACAAACAAATTCATATCTACTCGCAGTCAAACGTTTGGAATGACTTTTTATGTTTTACTTTCTTCTGCTCACCACGGCGGCATTTATTTGATAAAAAAAATACAAATAACATGTTATTTTAATTCATCAAACAATCCTGAAAAAAGTGTCTCAGCTTCCAAAAAATATTGTGCAGTACAATCGTTGATATTTCTAATAATCAATCATCATATTAGAATGATTTCTGAAGATCATGTCACACTTTACATTGAAGTAATGATGATGGAAATTCAGCATTGCATCACAGAAATAAATTACAGTTTAAAGGATATTACAATAGAAACCATTATTTTATATTGTAATAACATTTTGCAAGATTACTGATTTATTCTGTATTTTTGATCAAACAAATGCAGCCTTGATGAGCAGAAGAGACTTCTTTAAAACATTAAGTCTCACGGATCCCAGACTTTTCACTGTTAGTGTAATTTAAAATGTGGATTTTTTTTATTCAAGTGTTAATTATTAAATCAATTTGGATTCATTTTGCTCAAATAAAGAAGATGTTGCATAACTGCTCCACAATCTTTCCCGCTCCGCACACATCCAGCTGCTGATCAGGTCCAGAACTCGACCTTTGACCCGACCGGTCCGAACCTCATCACGGAGTATTGATCGGCTCACGGTGACCCAGCGATCAATTCAGCAGACCAACGCAAGAACTCATGCTTGCTTGCTTTATTAATCTAATAATAATATTAATAATAATAATACGGATGGCAGAGCACTTGTACTTGGCTACACACACACACACACACAAGGAAAGCATCAAACGTGTGACACTAGATGAAGCAGCTCTCTCGTCACATCTACACAAGTGACATTGATTCTGTGACAAAAGGTCAGACTCCTTCAAGCACAAGATGCTCTTTGGACGACGAAAAACTAAATCATAATCATGTGTCACTCATATTCAGCCAACAATCAGTCCACAACCTGAACATTTTAGTATTATTATTAGTTTTTTAATGCTTTAACTTTTCAGTTGGACCCCATAGAATATACTCTCAACATAAATACTCATATATTTAATACATGTATAAATGAATCCACATCTAATAATTTTATTTCACTTTTAGATTTCACATACATTATATATATATATATAATTTTTTTTTTATATATAAATGCGAAATAAATATTTTTTAAAAATCATTCATCATTTACTAATATTTTAATAATTTTTATGTAAAGTACTTTGAATTGCCACAGTGTTTAAAAGGTGCTATATTAATAAAGTGAATGTATTACTCCTGTGTGGATAATGAAGTTTAAACACTCCATGTGACTTTACGTAAGTCGATTGATTCTGATAACGTGAGCTTTTGTGTGTTTAAGATATCTGAAGGTGACTACTGGAAGATCAGCAGTGCTGCTTATAGTGTGAAAGCAGATAAAGAGAGAGAGATAGAGAGAGAGACACAGAGAGAGAGAGAGAGAGAGAGAGAGACTCACGGTCTGAAGCTGAGGCTGTAGGGAGGGTTGGTGACCATCATCTGACTGAGCGCTGATACGATGACGAGGATGAGGATGGGCATCAACTGCATGAGAAGAGCAAGACCTCCCTACACACACACACACACACACACACACACACACACACACACACAGAGATCACATTACTGAGACATCATGTCAGATTTACTCATGTCTCGTTGCTGCCCTCTACTGTTTCATTCACAAAATACAGCTACGGTTTTATAGTTTTTTTTTATAAAGTAAGTTGTTTTATTATATATATAATGTCACACACACACATACATATATATATATATATATATACCTATAAAATAAAAAATATATAAATATTATAATTGTATATAATTGTATTAATTATATGCATTTTGACCTACTACGGACATTTTCACAGTTACTCCACTTTCCACACACTTTAAACCCTCTCAAATGACCCGAGCTGTGTCTGAAGATGTCCTCACCCCTCGCTGTTCTCCTCTCTCGCCCTGATTCTGATTAAAGCGCATCCGTCCGTTACTGTACATGTGAACATTACCTGGAACAAACACGGTCATGTCTTTAGTCAGAGCCTCGGGGATTTCTCCATTAACTTCATCTTGTTCTGTTGATGCTTATGAAAATCATCAAATATGTGTCCGAGTCATATTTCTTCCCAAAATCTAACGTTCAAAATAAGGAATTAGGTTTCTGCTAAGAGAAAATAATAATGTTGTGTTTCACAGAAAAACAAAAACCGTAATGCATGGAAGCTTGTTACGGCCACAGAATAAAGAAATAACTAAATAAATAAATAAAAAAGACTTTTTTTTCTCACAACTGCAAGTTTATATCTTAAAAAAATCTGAGTCGACATCTTGTAAATATCAGAATTACAATAAAAAATATAAATAGAATTGCAAGAACAAAAAAATAGAAAAAAAATATTTTAATGCTTCCATAGCAATTAAATATTTTAATGAAAATGTCACGAAAAAAAAAAAGTTACTCATGCAAAACATAATTTATTTATTTTTCTTATGATCTAAAGTTAAAAACATGGAATTATGTTTTCAGAATTATTATTAGTTTTTATTATGAAATATAAACAGTAATAATAATAATAATAATAAAATACTTTTATTTATTTTTTAAATTCTTCCATAGTAATGAAATATTTTAATGAAAATGTCACAATGCAAAAAAAAAAGTCACTCATGCAAAACATAATTTCTTTTGATTTTGGGTGAACGTCTGAATGCACAACGCAGCCAGTAAATAAATGTTCTTTTATTACCCAAGATGCCCTTCGGCCTCACAAACACAGGCTCAGACTCACTAGAAGGGAATCCTCCTCCGAAGAACATGTTGAAGAGATCTTCAGGTGAAATATCGGCTTCGAAGTGTGTGTCGTTGGTCTCGCTGGATCGACCCGAGCCGACCTGATCGTACTGCCGTCTCTTCTCCACATTCGACAGAACTGCGTACGCGTTTCCTATCGCTGCAGCACACAACCACAGTCACACAGCAAATATAGGACACTAGCTACCGTATTTTCCAGACTATAAGTCACACTTTTTTTCATAGTTTGGCTGGTCCTGCGCCTTATAGTCAGGTGCGACTTATTTATTAAAATTAATTTGACATGAACCAGGAGAAGTGAACTAAGAGAGATGAACCAATAGAAAACATTACCGTCTCCAGCCACCAGAGGGCGCTCTATGCTGCTCAGTTCTCCTGTAGTCTACACTGAGCAGCATAGAGCGCCCTCTCGTGGCTGGAGATGGTAATGTTTTCTCTTGTTTCTAAATAAATGTGACTTATATATGTTTTTTTCCTCATCATGACGTATTTTTGGACTGATGTGACTTATACTCAGGTGCGACTTATAGTCCGAAAAATACGGTAACTCTTTATTTCAGTTTATTGCAGACAGACTTTAATGCAAGCAAATCAAGCATATGGCATGTACCTTTAAACGCCTCTGTGGCTCCTGGAGCGTGATTCTTATCAGGGTGAAACTTTAACGCCAGCTTCCTGTAAGCTTTCTTAAGATCGTCTTCAGAAGCATCTTTCTGCACGCCCAGAGTCTCGTAGTAGTTCTTACACTGCTTTATTCTGCCGAGGCAAAAACAGCACAACCTCCTTAAGAACAGGCACAGGCATCGCTAACTAAAGGTCTTAAAAATAGCTTTCGTTCATTGAAATAGAGCTGAAGTAAAATAATTGCATTAGATTAAGAACCTAAAAATGTTAAATTATCTAAAAAATTATTAATCTGAAATACATGAAAGCTAAATCTGAAAACATAAAAAAGACAAAGCACATTGCTAAATTACTAACACTTAAATTAAAATGCAATTAATAATTTATTATTATATTAATACATACCATAATAATATGTAAATAATAGTACCGCTGATGTGGGTTTTTTTTAATAAATGTTCAAGTATTAAATTAAATAAAAAGAAAATATTAAAAAAAATGTAAAAATAAAAGCTAAATCTTAATATTTATAAACACTATAATAGTACATAAACTATATTAAAATAACACTAATTTAGATCTTTTGGAATAATATGTTTAATTTGTTTAATTTTAATTTTAAAAAATTACTAAAACACTTAAAAGTACTAAAATTACTAAAAAACAAATAGCATATAAGAAAAATTACTTAAAATTTGAAAAGAAAGAATTAAAGCTTAATAGAAATATAGAATAAATAAATAAATAAATAGAAATTACATATGGACGTAAAAAATTATTAAAACCTAAACTACATTAATAACAAAAGCGGAAAATTATAAAAATGTCAAAAGCACCTGACAAAATTACTAAAACTTAGCAAAAAAAAAATCTGAAAACATAAATATAGAAACTAATTCAAATGTTAATAAATACTATAAAAGTACATAAATAAAAGTAAAAAACACACTGATTTGGATCGTACGGAATGATCTATATATTTAAGGTATGACTAGCATAAGTGGACTTAACACAGAAAACAGGGTAAAAATAAACCACTACGAACACAGAACATGACTCCTTGAAGAGCTAGCATCAGGAGGACGTTTAGTCAAACAGAAGCTGAAGTAAGAACACTGTAGGCACCTCGTGACGGCCTCGGCCTGCTCCGCTGTGTAGGGTTTACTGGAGTCATTACTGCTGACCTCTGACCTGCGCTGACCAGCTTCTGTGCCATCAGCGGCTCTCGGAGACGACGCCTCGCCGTTCTGCTCCAGAGACGCCAGCAGCTCTGAGAATCAGCCCACAGTCAGGAGGAAAACACGGCAAATCAGCACAACTCGTCTGAGAGACAGCGCCACAGATCACTACATAGACAACATCGTTTCTGGGAACATGCAGCCTTTTTAGGGTGTCATACAAATGAGCAGCCTACTTAAAGAAACATCCAAACATTTACATTTGTGTATTGTTTATTCGCTGAAATCAGATTTATTCATCAGGTTTGTAGAAATGTAGCATTGCATCAGTGTGTTCTGGTCTGAATCAGGAGAGAAATCTGCACAGACCAAGCAGCGTTTAAACAGATCTAAACAAATCTGTGAGAGACGACAGCAGATGCACTTTTACACTGGAGGAAGTGTTATTATAGATTATTTGAGTTAAAATCATCTTAATGCTGGATGTGTTTCAGGTTTTGTCTTCTCCAGATGTTCACTGATGGACTGGAGTGCTGTGGATTATTGTGATGTTTTTATCAGACTCTCATTCTGACGGCACCCATTCACTGCAGAGCATCCATTGATGAGACACTGATGCAATGCTACATTTCTACAAACCTGATGAAGAAACAAACTCATCCTGATCTCGGATGAACTGAGGCTGAGCACATTTTCAGCAAATTATCATTTTTGTTTGAATTATTCCAGCAGCACGCAGATCGCTGTCTCATAACGTAGTGAGTTCCCTACATAGAACGCAACTATATGAACATGCAGCACTACTGAGAGTCTGGCATGCTGACCTAAACAACATTAATGGTCAACAGTTTCAGCACGTGCACGTCTGTCTAACCAGGCAGCTCACTGGGATTTGAGACACAGCCAGATTAACACCTGAATGCAATAATGCTGTTAATGCAATAGTTACATCATCATCAGAGCAGCAGCTCTATAGCGATACAGCAGCACACACACACTACTAAAAACACTAAACAATCACATCTCTGTTTAAAACAGAACGGCAGACTCGAGCAGCACGAGATTCATGCACATCGCGCGCAGATATAACACAAAACTGCGCGTTTCGCCAGAATATAAGAACGCCGTGTGCAGCAAATACGATCCGGTACAAGCCCTGTAGGAGGGTAACCTCAGGCCCGGATCTGCCCGGGATCAGTGCGCTCACCCCGGGCTCTGCGCGTCGGGAAAAGCCGCTGCGCTTTCTCCAGGAACCTGCGCGCTCTCTCCGGCTGCGCGTGCTCCAGCGCTCCGAGCGCGATCTCGATGCAGCGCTCCGCTTCATCCCGGTTCACCTCCATCACTGAGCGACTCAGAAACACCGGATGATTTAATAAACACACGGAGGGCGCACCATCGAGCCGCGAATGTTGAGTAAGCGTCTCCTGAGAGACGCAGAGGCGCGTGCTTCCTCCAGGTGGCGCTAGCCGGCCCACAGCGCAGCTCTCCATTCAAATCTCGCGAGAGTTTTATTTTGTTAGCAACATTCATGTGGTAAAAAGTATACATATTAAAAATAATCTATACCTGGCATCCATAATAGCACGCGCTGGCCTCACGTCTATATGATCTATGTATTTTTTTTAAGTGTTTGCTCCTCTATAGAACGTTTCCTGTTAAACAGAAGATGTCTTTAAGATGTTTATGATCTAAAACTGACATCTTAAAGACGTCTTAGCAGATGCTTTCCTGATGAAGCGATGTTTAACAGACGTATCTGGGACACAATGAAATCTGCTCTTGTACTCGCTGTGAGATGAGGTCATCACACACGGCTGCGATTGGCTCATCCGATCACCGCGGAGAAATGTAACAGGTGCCACGTGGCTGTTATCCAACAGCCGGGTTATTGTTAACGTACGTAGGAAAACGTACTCTGGCTTTACTGACTATTCTGAGCAAGAGGAACACCGCTTTTAATTGATTAAATTACTTTATTTCACATTCATAAGTGTACCTTTACCAATAAGAAAGCCAGTTTGATGGTTTTGTTTATATATATTTATTGTGTGTGTATAAATGTATGTATCTTTGATTTGAACATTAATAGTGGATTTACCCACAAGGGCAATTTTTATTTGTTGTCATTTTACTTTATTTATTTTCCTTTCCTTCTTTTGGATATTGTTTCTTTATTTGTGTGTGTATATATATATGTTTTTGCTCTTTGAATCACAATAGTAAAAAAAAATAAAAAAAAAAATAAAAAACAGATTAGCATACACACATACCACTTAGTAAACTAAAACATATGTATGAAAATGACAGTCTATGCTTTATTTGGATTTATTTTCTAAGTGTTATTTAACATTATTGTTTATTAAACTATTATCCGTTTTATTTATTTATTTTTAACTTCATTTATTTATTTATTTATTTTCTCCTATATTATGTTTATATATGCCTTTCTGCTGACGCATGGTCAGAATCATGCCAATAATTGTACCTGGCCAATCAGAGTCTGGGCCATTAACCCCGCCCATTTTATGCTCCAGGTTTCACACCAACTTCACCATCTTTTTATATTTCTATGAATAATGAAGTCTCAGCAGGCGAGGAATGATGACGTGTCCAAAATCAGCACCAAATACACGGTGGCATTTAAAAATACCATGCTTTTCAGAACCTGATAACACAACATATATAATTCCCTCTTCTGATCATATAGAATTATTGGTTAGGATAATTTAATCTATATACTGAAGGCTACAGGAAGTAAGAATCAATATGCATTAGACAAACTAAAAATAGTTATAATCTGTCATCACGCATGGTGCTGGGATCATATGTTTGATAGCACATAAATGCATGTACATTTTCATATAAATGTCTCATCCTTAAATGACCCGTATCAGGTGATTGAGTCTCTGTCTTTCTTGAAACGCACAGTAGATGGCGCTATAGTTTAACTATAGAGAGGACGCAAAGATTAATAAATCCACCAACCTGTTGCATTGACATGCTGGTGAAATAGCTAGTGTGGATGAACACACTGTGTGAAGCTATGAACTCTTTAATTTTAGGTCTTAATTCTAGACACCCTGTCTGAATATATAAACTGATGGCCAAAAGTTTGGAATATATATTTTTTTTAAAGGCGGCATTTATTTGATAAAAAAATACTGTAAAATAGTAAAATATTTTTATAATGTAAATCAGCTGTTTTCTGTGTGAATCTGTGTTAAAGTGTAATTTATTTCTGTGATGCTCCGCTGTATTTTCAGCATCATTCCTCCAGTCTTCAGGAAAATATGATGATTTACTGCTCAAGAAATATTTCTGATTATTATCAGTGTTGAAAACACTTAATATTTTTGTGGAAACTGTGATGCATTTCATTTTTCAGGATTCGCTGATGAACAGAAAGTTCAAAAGAACAGCATTTATTTAAAATAGAAATCTTTTGTAATGTTATAAATGTCTTTACTTTCACTTTTTATCAATTTAATATGTCATTGATGTATAAAAGTACACCTTTTTTCCTTTATTACCCTTTTTAATGGTATTTACCCCAAAGATTTAAATGGTAGTGTATCACAATTTTCATAATTATATTTAGATGCACAAATTGTTATAAATAAATCTAATATAGCAATGTGAATGCATGTGTTTCACGTGTGTGTGTGTGATGGTGAAATGAGAGCAAAGGTTTGAATTATATCACTCAACATCGTGCCATGCCAATCTCAAAATCATTATTTGGACGGACCATATCTTCTTCATATCAGTTTATCATGATGTCATATAGTGTGACAAATGTAAAAAGTTTTTAAAATAACTTTTAACCCCCGCACACATTCTCCAATGGTAATGAAAATGACAAATTATGGTTTAGAAAAGAGAATAATGTATCTCAAAGCACAGAAATAATACTACAGTTATTAATAATAATAGATGAGATGATCAGTCTTCAGATGGCTGAGGATTGTATCACAAACATGAGAAAATAGAGACTGATTTCTGATGCACTGATTGAGAATTACAGTTAATAAATACTATTGTCTTACAGACTAACTTATCAACACAGAGTAATTTATGTATTTATTTACCAGTAAGGCTACTCAGACTACATGAGCCTTTTTACCTCTTTATTTAAGCAATATATATCTTATAATTAATAAACACGAGTTGTTATCACTTTCATTTCACCAACATTCAGGATCACTTTATCATAGCAAAACAACGATTAATAACATTTAAAGCAATTCATCTTTCAAACTAATAGTTTTTTAATATTTAAGAAATAAATATAAATAAAAACAAAATTAGGTAATTATAAGAAAATATTATTTTGTGTATATATTTAAAATAAAATAGATTTATAAATAAATACATAAATATATATATATATATATATATATATATATATATATATATATATATATATATATATATATATATATATAATCTTTTTTTTTTTTTTTTTTACAAATAGAAATATATAGTAAATATCTTGTTGCAAAATAAATCAGTGAATCAATTTTGAACCAGCGCATTTTTATGTACAGTCTGTACAAAATGATTCACTAAAATTAAGTCGTTTTTGATAGAATATTTATTATTATTATTTTTTTATTTTTAACATTTGTTTGATAACATCCACGCTTGTCCAGAGAATTTATTTAAAGTAATCGATACATTCACTTGACTCGCCCTCAGAAATAAACTATTTTTATTCAAGGAACAGTGTAAAACAATACATTATTTAAAGTCTCTTAAATAAAAATATGTTATTTCTGACTATGCAAAGCAAGGGAAACTATGAGGTCACTGTAGTTCAGCTCACTAAATTGAAAGTAGGTATATTTACTGTCCTGCTATCAGTTTATCAATGTTTTGCGTAATTTAAGATGCAATATAACGTGATCATCCAAGAACAAATATGAAAACAATAAGGCGTGTAATGATGAAATAGTGCCTAGTGCAAAGCCAGCGGGAGCGCGCGGTGATTGGCTGCGGCGGAGAAACTCCTCGCCGGTGGGGTGAGCGGAGCTGCCGTATAAATGCACCGGCCCCAGTTTGGTTTGGTTGTACGGGGATGCTGGAGTGAATAACGAGCGCTAGAAACATCAGACGAGCCTCAGCCAATCCGAACGCTCGCTTTTAGGAGGCATCGAAGTATCTAGCCACTCAGAGCGCAGTATTTCTGTCGTTAGCATCACCGGCAGCTGTTTGCGTTTCACGCGTTCTTGTGTTTGTCAGATCTGACGCAGCGTATTTCTCTCCGCGGGTCACCGTGCGCTCAGTACGCAGCATCAGTCCGGTGAGTGTTGCTTCCTAACGAACGCGGCTGCTGTGATGCGTCACGCGGATGTGACCCACTTTACCCTCGCTTTGCTTCTGCTGTATCCTGTATTCTGTGTGTTAAAATAACAGAAGCTTGTGTCAGCAGAGCTCATCATGCCTGACAGGGACATCAAATCTGCAATCCGGCATCCGGAGACAGTGGAGGACGTGTTTGATCACACCTATAAAGAGAAAGAAGGGCCCAAACCTGCCACCATCATAGTGTGGAGAAATGTGATTCTCATGGCTGTCCTGCACGTCGGAGCTCTGTATGGACTCTTCCTGTTTCCATCCGCCCGTGTTCTCACGTGGATCTGGTGTAAGTATCATATCATATTCGGGGGCATGTGTTTAGAGTTTGGGGGGGACCCTCGGTAGACATCACGTGAGGTCTGGGGTGGGGTGTTAAGAATTGTTCTATTAAAAAAAAAACACCTACTCATTCTAAACTTTGGTGACATAACACTTTACAATAAGGTTCATTAGTTTACATCAACGTTTACTAAATCAGAAGTTGTGCTTGTTAAAGGAACACTTAAACAGGCTTATTTTCCAACTCAACAGTTGAGTTTTACCGTTTTCGAATCCATTCAGCCGATCTCTGGGTCTGGCGGTCGCAATTTTAGCTTAGCTTAGCATAGATCATTGTATCTTATTAGACCGTTAGCATCACGCTCGAAAATGACCAAAGAGTTTCAATATTGTATCTATTTAAAAGTTGGCTCTGCTGTAGTAACATCGTGTACTAAGAGCGGAAGAAAATTAAAAGTTGCGATTTTTCTAGGCCGATATGGCTAGTAACTATACTCCCATTCCCGCGTAATAATCAAGGAACTTTGCAGCAGTTATAAAGTCAGAATTGCGAGATATAAACTCACAATTGTTGAGAAGAAAAAGTCAGAATTGCGAGTTGTAAAGTTGCAATTCAGAGAAAAATAGTAAGAGTGTATATTGCGATAAAGTTAGAATTGCAAGATACAAACTTGCATTTTTGAGATATAGACTTGGTATTCCATGAAAAAAAGTCAGAATTGCATTGTGTGAGTTTATATTGAGAGTTATGAAGTCAGAATTGTGAGTTTATATTCTGAGTTATAAAGTCAGAATTGCGAGATATAAACTTGCAATTCAGAGAAAAAAAATTAGAATTGCGAGTATTTTGTGAGTTATAAAGTCAGAATTGTGACATACTCGCAATTCGAAGGAAAAAGTCAGAATTGCGAATTTTTATATCGTGAATAATAGAAAAAAATCAGAATTGCGAGTATTTTGTGAGTTATAAAGTCAGAATTGTGACATACTCGCAATTCGAAGGAAAAAGTCAGAATTGCGAATTTTTATATCGCGAATAATAGAAAAAAATCGGAATTGCAAGTATTTTGTGAGTTATAAAGTCAGAATTGTGACATACTCGCAATTCGAAGGAAAAAGTCAGAAATGCGAATTTTTATATCGCGAATAATAGACAAAAAATCTGAATTGCGAGTATTTTGTGAGATATAAAGTCAGAATTGCGAGTTTATATTGTGAGTTAAAAACTCATAGTTGCGCATTTTTATATTGCGAGTAATAGTCATAATTGCGAGATATAAACTCAGAGTTTTACAATGTAAACCAGCAATTCTGAGAAAAAAAAGTATGAATTGCGAGTTTATATTGTGGGACATAAAGTCAGAGTTGTGGGATATAAAGTCAGAATTTTGAGTTATAAAGTCGGAATTGCAAAGTCTAAATTCTCTGAACTTTATATCTCGCAATTCAGATAAAAAAAAGACTGAATTGTGAGATAAATAGTCGCAGTCACCTTGTTTTATTTTTTAATCAATGGCGGAAACTGTCTTCCATAGATTAGAGACCTGAGCCATCAAGATCCAAATAAAGCCTTCTGAAGGTGTACACTAGCTTTGCGTTATTTACATTTTAATTAAAACTTCTGCAATCTCATCTTGAAATGTTCTAATGCGCACAATTAGCCCCATTGAATGGCAAGAGCTCATTATTACAATTACAAGAGCTGCATTGAAAGTTGAAGTTCTGATTTGTGGGTTTAAGTAGCTCCATTAAAGTGATTTCCAGCAGTTGATAATGAATTGTGTATGTTTGTGTTTTGCAGTTTTGGTGTGTTTTGTGTTCAGTGCTCTGGGCGTCACCGCCGGCGCTCACAGGCTCTGGAGCCACAGATCATATAAAGCATCATTACCTCTCCGGATCTTTCTCGCCTTCGCAAACTCCATGGCCTTCCAGGTAACAAACATATCTGAAGAAATACTCTGTCATGATTGCATGCGTCAGTATAGAGTATAATTAAAAAAGAAAATAATTTCAGTTTAACGTTCATTTTATCTGAAGAAATGTTTTTCTTAGTTTTAGCATACTTTAACAACCCATTTGACTGTTAGCGAAACTGTAGAAGTTGTAAATAGTGTTTAATCCCTTTCTATAAAGTTTTGTTACTTATGCATTTGATTGTCATTTCTGTGTATTCGCTGCTTCACAAAAAAAAAAGAAACGTTATATCTTGGATTGGAAGATTTTTATGGAAGCTCGTTTTGCCACTGAATAAAAAATAAAAAGGTAATTGCAACTTTTTTCACGCAATTTTAAGAAGTCACACTTGCGAGTTATAAAGTGAGAATTGTGAGAAACTCGCAATTGCAAGAAAATTGTGTTTTGTTTTAGTTCGTATCGCACAATTCTCAGAAAAGAAGTCAGAATTGCTAGAAAAAAACTTGCCATTGAGAGAAAAAAACTCAAAATCGCAATTACCTTTTTTATTTTGGGGTTGAAACAGGCTTTCGTAGATGTTTGTGTTAAAGATGTAGTATTTAGTTTGTGCACAACTAGTGGCACAAAGCAGAATTGCAGTCGTTTTTTTTCTTTTAATTAGTGGTCTATAAATGGCACACTTCTCCTGCTCTCTCTGTAGAATGATATTTTCGAATGGTCTCGTGATCACCGCGTTCACCACAAATACTCCGAGACGGACGCTGACCCTCACAACGCTGTGCGAGGCTTCTTCTTCTCTCACATCGGCTGGCTCCTGGTGCGCAAGCATCCGGACGTCATCGAGAAGGGACACAAGCTGGAGCTCGGAGACCTGAAAGCCGATAAAGTCGTCATGTTCCAGAGAAGGCAAGTCTGATATCACTTCATATGTGACACTGGACCACAAAACCAAGTCATAAGTCTCAATTTTTCCAGATTGAGATTAATGCATGGTTTGAAAGCTGAAGAAATATGCTTATTATTGATGTATGGCTTATTAGGATAGGACAGTATTTGTCTGAGATACAACTCAAATTTGAAAATCTGGAATCTGAGGGAGCAAAAAAATAGTGATAAAATCTTTTGAGATCTCTATGCTAGTAAATTTACAAAATATCTTCATGGAACATGATCTTTTGTCTAGAGTAAACCGTTTTAACTGAGTTTGATTGAACTGTCTCAGGTTCTACAAGTCTTCTGTTCTGCTGATGTGCTTCTTCGTGCCGACGGTCGTGCCGTGGTACTTTTGGGGCGAGTCTCTGTGGGTGGCGTATTTCGTCCCTGCCCTCCTCAGATACGCTCTTGTGCTCAACGCCACCTGGCTGGTCAACAGCGCCGCGCACATGTGGGGAAACCGACCCTACGACGTCAAAATCAACCCCCGGGAGAACCGATTCGTGGCCTTCAGCGCTATAGGTACGTCTGAGATACAGCGAGGGTTTCAGGCTTTTACACCCACAGCATCAACACAACTCAAGAACTGCTTGAACAACCAATGAGTTCACAATAAATATATGTTCAAGGAGCTGAAATGTGTTTTGGGACAGTTAAGCACTCTTACATAGCTATACGTGTTTTGAACGCATAGGAATGGTCTTGCATTTTTTTTTGTGATATGATAGGACCGATTTTGATCGTATTGTGATTAGCTGAGCAAAAATAAATTATCTCTCTCTTGACCTTGAGTTTGCAGTAATGCAAAATATCTTTATTGTAAAAAAAAAAATACAATATTGAAAAATACAAAGAAAAATTATAATTTTTTTTAATTCATATATAATTTTTTTTTTATGGGTGATAAAATGACCTTAATTGCCATAAACTAACATTGAAATTTTTATAAAAAATAAATTTTTGTTATGAAAGATAAATTTATAATATATGTATATGTGTGACCACATTAGAGGTTATATTTATATTATGTGTGTGTGTGTGTATATATGTGTGTATATATATATATATATATATATATATATATATATATATATATATATATATATATATATATACACACACACACACACACTATAAATTATATTTTGTAATACATATATTTACTAAATATTAGAAATTATATATTATATATTTTTTTAATATGCAAAAAGGTATGAATTTATATTTCATGATATCATTACGTAATTTGGGAGGAAAATTTGCTTAATTGTCCTAAAAATCTGTCATGGGAAAGTAAAATAAATAAATACTTAACTGGCAAAATATAATTTAATATAAAGTAGAAATACAACAATTATTGTTTTGATATCTAAATAATTATATATAAACTGTTTAAAAGTATAAATAGAAAAAATAATTTGTTATAGTTTGCATTTGCATGGATTGATGAATTCTCCTGTTTTCATTTCCCAGGTGAAGGCTTTCATAACTATCACCACACGTTTCCCTTCGACTACGCCACCAGCGAGTTCGGCTGCAAGCTCAACCTGACCACCTGCTTCATAGACCTCATGTGTTTCCTGGGTCTGGCCCGAGAGCCCAAGCGTGTGTCCCGAGAGGCCGTGCTCGCTCGAGTCCAGCGCACCGGAGACGGCTGTCACAGGAGTGGCTAACCACCGCCCTCCGTTCATCCCAACGAGCCGCACACCGGAAAACAGAAGGACGTCCGCTCCTCCGGCGACGGAGAGTCTCGACGCTGCTTCCGCTCTACCTTCACGTCAGATGACAAATGTTGTGTTTCCCAGTCTAGCCTGTGAAGCTTTAATACGGGGATCTGACCTGTTTGTGTAGCTCTTATTCCGGCTTCCTCTTCTCGACAGCAGCTGTAGATATTTTCGAGTCCAGTCTGAGCTCACGTAGATGATGTGATGTTCACTCAATGCAGTGCCCAAAAACCCTGTAGCCCTCCCAGTCCTTTATTGTGCGCGTCTTACCAAATCTAACAGTGCAGTTAGGTAGAATTTAATTAAAGATGCACATCTATTTAATATTGAACAGATGCACCTTAACTGCATCCGGACTACATAGAGTTCTGATGCAGATATAGTTTAAAATTTCATAATATTGCCAATCTATTTTGTTGCCATACTTGCACAAATGGTTCATTCGGAGAATTGCGTGAATAGTTTGGAATCTGTAGTCATGATTCGTGATTTTTGGTGAATTTTTGACCACACGGCACAAATGCGACAAACAGCTGTGAAACGTGAGTTCAATTTGATGTCTAATCTGTAAACACACTTACTTGAGTAACACTGAATTACATTTAACAGAAGGAATCTGTCGCTGGATTGAATGGTTGAGCTTGTGTGAGAATGACGGCGTGCATTGATTCCTGATCGAATGTGGAGTTTGGTTTTGTATTGTAATTAATGGTGCAACACCATGCTTATCTTTCAAGTCCCAATTTAATGTTAATAAATCTTATAAATACGTCTGTGAGCATGCTGTGTTAATACAGAACTCTTTTCTACTGCAGAATAATACAGACGGATTGAATCTGTGGATTCACAGTAATTATAATAATTCATGTGTGTTATGAAGCCAAAAGCCATTGTGTTGCATGCAATCCGAATTGGTGCAAACTGAGGTTTTTTTGCTCTAGTTCAATCTGTATGTTTAATCAAACATAATGTATTTTCAGAGTGCTATTTTTCCATGTTTGGATTTCATTTCACAAGTTGCTTGTAATTAAACTGTTTGGTAACTTTAAAAGTATTTGGATTGCATTTTCTTTGAAGACTTTATACTGTAAATCTCTCTCACCCGGGACACAGATCGCCTTATTTCTGACACTTGTGAGTCAAGATGCCAAAAATGCAGTTGTGATATTTCTCATGCTGCTTGGAAAGAAGCCTTCGGCTCTTAAAACTAAAGTGATGTTCCTGTTAGAGATAACAGTCAGTATAAACACTTGTTTAGTTATCATTTACTACAAAATAAAGTCTCAAGCAAAGATCTTGAGTGTTCTGCACTTCATTTCTGCCATTTTTCTCAGTTCAGGGACATTTTAAAATAATTCAAGCACATCTTCCTAATCTTTGAAACATATCACAATTTGTATCATGCAATTCAAAAAAAAAAAAAAATCTAAATTGCTAGATCTACAGCCCTGATTGGAATGTTTTCCTGCTGTTAAAGACGGTGCATAGCTCATAATCATGAACTTCATGTCTGTACTTGTGTCTGATTCTCTCTGGAAGCTTCTCTCTGTTTCTGTCAGAAGCGCAGTGTTATTATTGGCCGCTGAGACGTTACGTCATCACGGCGGAAGGTTACAGAAGTTCACAACATCGCCGGAATGCCAACAGCAGATCAGCGGCAGCCAATCAGCAGCGCCGTATGACCCCGCCGGACCAATCAGCGATCTCCTTGGATGAACTTATACAACGGCGCCAAAATGAGACACTAACGGTCGCGGTTTCACAGGAGCACATTCATTTAGAATCTTTCGTGTGGAAACTCAGCCGTTGTGTGTCACGGCATGAAAAACAAACCCAGCGGCAACTAGTCAACTAGTAAAACTGAGTTAACCATGAATCAAAATGCAGTTTTTTTTCCTGTTTCTGTCAAAGCGCGAATATTACTGAATTTGCTCATTTATATTTATCCTCATGAATATTATATTCATATATCAATATTTTAAATATACAAATATTATTATAATAATACCATAATATTATTGTTAGTTGTTATTTATTTATAAAAAGATGGTCGGGCTCATCATTTACTAATAAATCAAATCGCGAATTTCATTATGAAATATATCTATGGAGTGAAACGCACGTTATACAGTCTATGATTGAAACGCATGTTGCTTTTAGCTTGATGAGGAATGTTTTCTCGCCCTCTACAGGATAAACTAAAAACCAAAAGAACTTCAAACTGAATTAAACCCTCATGTTCTGTTGAGATTGCCTCCAAATGTTGTTTTTTCCTTCAAAATTAATACCAGAAGTGTTGGAAATAAATCTGTAAAGAAATAGCTGTGACACTGAGCACTTATGAAAGTGGTGTATATTTTTCTTCAAGTGTTTTCAAGCATGTAAGAGCTCAGAATGAACTGTTTTCTGATGCACACGGACACAAAACGGCAAGATTCAGAACCAGAACATGAACACATCTTACCAGGTTAACTGTATTCACTTTCTCTGCTCTGTTGAATCACCGAAGAATCTCACAAAAGCTGTCCAGGTCATATTTCACCTGTAAATTAAATAAGAATATTTTTAGGAGCATTAATGTTTAATGACAAATGTTTAATTTGGGGATGAAATAAGACCTGGACACTTTCTCTCCAGGTTTCATCGCACTCACTTCAGCAGAATTCAGAGACATTCATCTGTTGAATTTACATGATAATTTACAATCGTTGATTCTGCTTTTTTTTAGGCTGTTGCATTCAATTCAATGCAATTTAGTGAATTGAATTCAACAGTTTACAGAGGAATTATTTTACAAATGATTTGACTTTTTAATTCAATGCAATGCATTTTATAAAATAACTCCAAACAATTACAAACGGAGTGCAATAACTTAAATGAATTGGTTCTGCTTGGCCCATTTTTAGTTAAACTTTTTTTTTTTTTACTTTTTTTTATGAACAATTATGCACAGAAAGTTGTTCTGCTTGAGTAGATTCTTCCATTGAGTTTAATGCAACAATTACATACAGTAATTATTTAACAAATGATTTGTACAAATTGGGTTTGCTTGTTATAAGGCCTTTTTTATACAAACCTGTGCATCCAATGCAACACAATGGTTTTACCAACAATTATGGAAGAAGTCTTTCTGCTTGCATTTCATGACACAGTTCTTACATTTTCACACTGAATTAAATGTAACAGTTAGCACAAATTAGTTGTGCTTGGTTTAAGGTCTATTTTGAAGCAAACGCTTACATTTAATTCAATGCAATTTATGCAATATTTTTTTATGAACAATTATAAAGGTGAATCCCAAAATATACCTAATAATTATTTAATACAATTTTACAAATTGCTTCATTTAATGCAACACAATTATGCATTAACAATTATGCATGGTATTCTCGCTTCGACCTGAATGCAATAATTCACAAAAATTGGTTCTGCTTGTTTTAAGGCCTATTTTTTGGCAAACCATTGCATTCAATTCAATGCAATTTATGCAATAATATTTATGAATAAATCCTCACAGAAAGTCGTTCTGCTTGTTGTGTGATGAGCAAGGCCTGCTGCATGGAAGAACACCAGTGATGGAAAGCGGGACACATGACAGGTTTATTAGGAAGCCTTAGAAACTGAAGAGACTGAATAAACGTCCTCAATTCACCGCTTGGTCTCGCAGCTTGTCACACAGAGTCTCCAGACGCTTGGAGGCATCGTCCAGTTTGTGCTTCGTTTGCTGCAAGGGAAGTTAATTTATAAAATATATAAATCCAGATCATTTCACAAGACACATTGGATGTTGTTGCACATCCTGAAAATATTCTGACTCAATATAATGAATTGCATGTTTTGTTTTTAAACAGAATATTGAAATGGTTTTTAAAAATGAAATGATAAATATGAAACTGATTCTGCTTGATTAATTCAGATAAATGTCATCTCCATTAACTTCAGGATTCTAGATGTAACCATCTACAGATAAAATAACCATTATGGATTATTTTTATCCATTCAGTGAAAAGTGGGATGTAGAGAAAGAAAAATAAAATACATCCTTTTACTAATATGCCTTTCACATTGTGGCAGTGTTACTCAAAGACAAAGAAAAGCATTGAAAAAGAATTGAAAAGCCGAGTAACCGAAGAGGAATAAAACTGAGATTAGATTGTTATATTTGCACATCTAATGAAGTAAGTGTAGCTAGACTCAACTAAATAAGATTTTAAACATACCAAAACTAAATCTAAATGTTATTTCACTGCTGTGTTTGGACGGGGGACATGGGCTGGTTGAGCAGGTTTTGAGAGGGCTTTGTGCTGGAAACTGTTCTGGGATCTGGCAACCCTGACGCTGAAGGCCTTTGATACAACTAACCTGAGGCAAACCTTTGGAAGATTCAGTGACTAGTGCAACAATCCCAGGTTATATAAAGACAGATTGAGAAAGCTCTTGGCAGGTTCGTATGTGATCAGTTTCATGTGTGTGTGTGTGTGTGAGTGAGTGAGTGTCAGAGAGAGAGAGAGAGAGAGAGAGAGAGTGTGTGAGTGTCTGTGTGTGTGAGAGAGTATGTGTGTCTGTTTGTGAGTGTGTCTGTGCGTGTGTGTGTGTGAGAGAGTATGTGTGTCAGTGTGTGTGTGTGTGTGTCTGTGTGTTTGATAGAGTATGTGTGTCTGTTTGTTAGTGTGTGTGTGTGTGTGTGTGTGTGTATAATGACATGGGTATGACACAGTTATTACAAGGAGAGGGTGACTTATGAGGACATAACCCATGTCCCCATTTTTCAAAACACTTATAAATCATACAGAGTGAGTTTTTTTGAGAAAGTAAAAATGAACAAAGTTTCCTGTGAGGGTTAGGGTTAGGTGTAGAGTTGGTGAAGGGAGATAGAATATACAGTTTCTACAGAATAAAAACCATTACACCTATGGGATGAACACACTTTACACAAAAACAAACGTGTGTGTGTGCGTGTGTGTGTAAGAGAGAGTAAGTGTGGCAGTGTGTGTGTGTGTGTGTGTGTGTGTGTGTCAGAGTGTGTTAGCGGGTCAGCGGTGGTCAGCTGAAGGTGGTCTTGAGGATCATGTGTTCTGTGGGGGTTTCCTTCTACTCCACCTGCTCGGCATAATGCTGCTGTAAGGACTAACACACACACACACACACACACACACACAGAGTTATGGTGATGAAAACACAAGCACTAACATCATGACCTCACCTGTATGCTGGGCTCCTGAGGGGCTCCGGGCGGCACCTGGACTCGATCCTGAGAACCGAGATCCTCTGCTGGGAAACCCATCACCAGCGCTGTGACTGGAGCAGGGACACACACACACACAAACACACACACACACACACACTCAGCACCAAGTTTAATGACACTCTGTTCAAGTACTGAACATTCAATCTAACCATGTTTCACCTGAGAGCTGAACAATGAAGCAGCACGACCTGTCCATTTTCATAAACAGTACATTGTGCACTGTTTGCATATTTAATTTTTTTGAGAAAATATTTTAACATTTAAAGTAATTTCATTCAGGGCTTTATGCAATCATAGGACTTGAGATAAAGAAAATAGCAGTTATTTTAAACTATAACAAGGAAAATGTGTAATATTTCATGCAAATGTACATTTTACTGGAAACATTTTGTTTTATATTTCTGAGAACACATTTTAATTCAATGTTTTTATGCAATCACAGAATTTCATTTGACAAACAGCAGTTATTTATTTTTACACATAATAAAAAGGTCAATATTTCATGCAATTGCATGCAATATGTGTAATTTTACTGGAAAAATGTAACGTTTATAATTTTTTTAACATTTCAATATTTAATACATTTAATTCAGGGTTTTTGTGCAACCACAAAACAAACAGCATGCAATATTTTTTTATAATTTTACAGACAACATTATATGTTTTATACTTTGGAGAACATGTAATAAAATTCAGCTTTTTTTTTTTTTTTGATATAATAATAATTCCTTACATTTATATAGCGCTTTTCTAGACACTCAAATGTCTATGATTAGTGCATGCAATATTTGTAAAAAAAATTTTTTTTTTATTGCAGACAGACCGATGAGGTAAAGTAGAGCTCACTCATCTTATTTCTTATTGAATCTCAGACAGCAGACCATGGCGCTTGCAACATCAAAGTCATGGGTTCCATCCCAGGGAATGCATTAACTATGTATATCTTTAATGCAGTGTAGGTTGTTTTAAGTTAAAGCGCCTACCAAATGCATCAAAATAAATGTTTATTTGGTAGAAACATGCAGAACGGAGCCAGACTGAGAATCAGCATCAGCATCATGTCAGTGGAAAACAGGTCAGATTGTTCCCTGCTAAATTGATTATTATAAGCAACATCATTATGCAAATGATAAATAAATACCTTTTTTTTGTAATTGTCCTGCGTGTACAGCTGGAGGGTCGTTCCACCCACCCTTAACTGAAGAGACAATATTCATACAATCACAGGGCATCAGTCACAAAAACATCTATGTGCATTTAGATAGAAACACATGCATCCATACAGCAGCACCGACACATATCTGCACACTCAAGTCACACTGATTAATGTCTGACTGATTTAAGTGTCTCTGCAGCTTCTCTTTCTGACTGACTTACACTAACAGTCAAAATTCATCTGTGAATCATGAAAAATAAAATGTATCTCAGTTGTGCAGCACAACTGAATCTCCCGTCCTGAGGATGCCTTACAGACAGACACATCCACATACTTTTTATAATTTAATTTCTGTAATATTATCACAATTGCACAGACACTATTGGACGAGAGCTGAACTGGACGATGCCATCACTGAATCATCAATGAACTGACTTTATCTGGAACACGACTCTGTTATTGACTTCTTGCATCATTGACAAACTCTTTTCCTGTTTGTCTCTGTAAAGCTGCGCTGACTCAGTGTTGTATAAAGCGCTATACAAATAAAGCTGACTTGACAATATTTTTTCCATATCATACGATATCAATATATATGATGATATTAACCTCTTAAATTGACTGTAAATTTAATTATAAATTAATTTACTTTTAAATTCTAGATTCTGTTTTATTATTTAATATAAATTTATTAAAACTTGCTTGTTGATAATGTTTTTACATGATTAGCATGTTTCTATCATGATCAGCAAGGTGTTATCATTATCTACACATTTTGTTAGCATGATTAGCATGTTTCTAATGTGTTTCTAACAACTCGCTTGCATTGGAGACTGGAGTAATGATGCTGAAAATTCAGCTTTGATCACAGCAATAAATTGTATTTTAACAGATATTCTCTTAGAAAACACTTATTTTAGATTTTAAAAATATTTTACAATTTTTTACTGTATTTTTGATCAAATAAATGCATCTTTGTTTGAGAAAAAGAGATTATTTTAAGAATCTTCCCGACTCAGCAGTGTGCACATCAGCGTTTGAATGACTGGTGTCTATTGTGAGTCTGATTTGATTGACAGGTACACGGAGCTGAAGCAGGGTGTTGTGGGTAAGTGTGTTTGAGGAGTGAAGAGACGGGGCATCTGAGGAGAAACTGCGGCCCCGTACAGCCCCTGAACACACATTACAAAACCTAAAATAACTACTGGATTACTGTTTAACCTCCACACATACGTGATGATGTGAACTTCACCGAGGCCACGAGGAAGAAAATCATGTTTGCTGATCATTAGATGATGTGCACATCTTCATCAGAGAGAGAGAGAGAGACTCACCTGTGTGTGTGTGTTTGTGTCTGTGTGTGTATGAGAATGTTTTTGTGTGTGTGTTAGTGAGTGTGTATGAGAGTGTGTTTGTGTATGAGAGTGTGTGTGTTAGTGAGTGTGTTTGTGTCTGTGTGTGTATGAGAGTGTGTGTGTTAGTGCGTGTTAGTGTGTATGAGAGTGTGTCTGTGTGTGTATGAGAGTGTGTTTGTTTGGGTGGGTGGGTGTGTTTGTGTGTGTTAGTGTGTATGAGAGTGTGTTTGTGTGTGTGTTAGTGAGTGTGTATGAGAGTGTGTTTGTGTGTATGAGAGTGTGTTTGTTTGTGTGTGTGTATGAGAGTGTGTTTGTGTGTGTGTTAGTGTGTATGAGAGTGTGTTTGTGTGCGTTAGTGTGTTTGTTTGTGTTAGCGTGTATGAGAGTGTGTTTGTGTGTGTTAGTGAGTGTGTATGAGAGTGTGTGTGTGTGTGTGTGCTCTTGTTTTTGTGACATATCAGGACACAACTCTGTATAATGACATGAGTATGACACATGTATCACAAGGAGAGGGTGATTTATAACAGAACTGAACTAATGTGAACAAATAATGCTTCCGTGCGCTTTGAGAGATTTTAAACAAACACTGTTAACACACTTGCAGTTAACCAAATGAAACAATGCTATAAAAGTGTGCACATCAAGAGAAATAAACAGCAGTTGTTCATGGTAACAAATTCTTTAACTTGAGCAAACGCTGCTAATACACATATACATGTGTTAATAAAGTAAATGAAATGAAAACATGCATGTTTAATGCTAGTGAATAAAAAGAAACGATCCACTCACAAGCCTCTGCTCATCATGACAGGACCTATGTCATGATGAGCAGAAAAATATGTATTGCAAAATCATTGCTTTTGCGCTGTTTCATTTGTTTTGCAATTCTTTATTTTTGTTTGTAACACTTAATTTTTTTTCTCTCAATTCTTCATTTTCTTTTGCAATTCTTTATTTGTTTGCAAAAAACACATTTATTTTCCTAAATACTTAAATTTTTGTTAGTAAAACTTTATATTCTTTTGCTGAACATTATGTTTTTGCATATATACAGCATTATATTGACTCCATAGGGTCTCATCTGTGTGTGTGTGTGTTTACCGGTGCTTTAGCGCCTCCTGCTGGTGCAGACGGCTGTGGTCTCTGCAGGATCTTACCTTTGGTGTGTGACAGTCGCTCTAACAACATCTGAACTTCAGCCTAACACACACACACACCAAGCACATAATGACCACAACACACACTTCTGTATATAAATATTTATTTTAAATTATACAATAGCAGTGATACTACCATAGTGTAAAATACAACTTGAGTATTTAATAATTATTATAATGATAAATTAGTTATTATAATAAATTATTTACACACATAATTTTACTTTATAATTATAAATTATAACATTTATTCCATAAAAAATATTTCTATAGCAATAACAATATTTTATTTTTTTATAAAACTGAAGGAAATTGCTATAGCAACAATATTACATTTTAACAATAACAACAATATTCAAAATTTAAATGTTTTATTAAATCGTACAAAAATTAAATATCAATAATTCTACTATACTGTATTGTAGCTATAACAATATTTAATATAAATATAAAACATTTAAATCAATAAAGAAATATATTACTATTGCAATATTAATATGGCACTCTATAATTTAATTAGTATTTAAAAATAATAATGTAAAAACATAAATATAAAAATAATATTTTTTTATTGTTCATTTAAATATTTGTATGTGATGGAAAAAAAATAATAATTATATTTTATTGTAAAACTAAATAATAACAATAATAATACAATGTTAATTAATAATAATAAAGCATAATAATAATTTATTTTAGTGGAAGACCAAACCAAATTCTATTGTTGACAACAGCTAGCTTATAAGTGCTAGAGGATGCTTGATGCATGTTATAGATCCGACGTCCAGCTCTCCACCAGACACTCGATGTTCCCCGAGCAGAAGAAGAGCTTCTCTGTGCCTCCAGCCTGCAGATGAGTGCCCAGAGTATCTACACACACGCACACACACACACACACACACACACACACAGAGAGAGAGAGAGAGAGCTGTCAATCACTCCAGACTCTGAGCTCTGATTGGACGAGCTGCATTCAGACTAGATCAGCTGACCAGGAAAAACAACTCATTAATACACATACTCTACTTCCCCAGTCATAAGAAGAACGATAACAGTTCAAAGAATACCAGGACTAATAATCTTTATTATTTATTTAGTTTTTATCTTGTTTAATAATAACAATAATAATTAAATCAACAAAAACAACAACATATCGGCGCTATAAGCTCTACATATATCTACGTTTTAGTTTTTATATCACATTTTAAAATAATTTTTATCCCAAAAATCACTTATAGATTTCCATATCAAACATTATCCGAAAATGATCATTTTGTTCAGTTTCTCAGACTTAATTTTATTTATTTAGCATCTCAAGTAAATGCATCCTGATTTTATGATGTTTAGATATATATGTGTGTGTGTGTGTGTGTGTGTGTGGGTGTAAAACTGAACTGTGCAGTGGATCACATGAACTAACAACCCAAGAGGAAAAACTGGAAACTCTATTTTTGTGACCATCTGTAAATGGACAAACAGATAATAGTTCAGTTAGAAGCATTTGCTAAATGAATAAATGCTACAAATGTTTTCGCTGTTCTTTTGAACTTTCTGTTCATCTGTGAATCCTGAAAAGTAAAATGTATCACAGCTTCCACAACAATATGAACTGTGTTCAACACTGATAATAATCAGAAATGTTTCTTGAGCAGTAAATCATCATATTTTCATGATTTCTGAAGATCATGTGACACTGAAGACTGGAGGAATGATGCTGAAAATACAGCGGAGCATCACAGAAATAAATTATACTTTAACAGAGATTCATATTCAAAACAGCTGTTTTACATTAGAATAATATTTCACCTTTTTATGGTATTTTTGGTCAAGTAAATGCAGCCTTGGCGAGCAGAACAGACTCAAATCACGAAAACAGCAGCACTAAACTCATGTATATACAGATATTATGTCTTAGATTCGAATTATATTTAGTCTAAAATTTATTTAGCATCTTTATAAAATAGATGTCTAATAAATGATGTTTCTGTAGAGCAGAAGTATGTTTGTAATCACATTTGTTTATTACCGAGTATCTGTTGTTAGCGTTAGCATTAACTTGCTGCTCTCCGCTTTCCCTCCAAAAACACATAAACAGACTCGATTACACGCAATAAAACAGGACAAGATCCCGAGATGATCTTAAAAGCGTTAGAACACAGTAAGTTTTGTGTGTGTACTTACGGCTATTTGCGATTATTGGGCTGGTTTGTGTGTTGAAGAGAGTTTATCGATGCTCCTCGCGGCGCGCGGCGCTCATGGGGAATGTAGTTCTGGGTGGAGTTGTAGTCCAGTACGGCAACCGACGGGGGACATCGTTTACTAAACGATAAAGACTCGAAATCTTATCGACGAGGTTTGTATGTTTCTACTAATGCCAACATCGCTTAAAGTAAAAATGATTTAATTAAATATAAAATAATAATAAATAAATTATTCTCTAAAGCTAAAGTAGGCCAACATTACCCGTGTAGATTTTCATTCAATATTTAGGATATTTTGGTTAAAAAACGACAAAAATGAAGCTAACTTACATCCAGATTATATACAGTTATACTGTTTGGTGTTTAACACTTAATGGTGTTCTTATGAACTGCATTTTATTTAGTCATTTTAGACTGACTACTGACATCCCAAAATAGATATTTTTTAATTATTGAAAATAAAATCATGAAGTTTATTTAAATATAATGTGCATATTTATTATGCATATTTAAATACTCACATGCATGCAGGTATTTCAAGTCCAAAACACACAACATTTAAATAAACTTTATTAGAGACAGACACAGAGAGGATTCTAGCATTAGATTTCATAATGTTTGACACGTTCTGGTTGTTCCTCAGGATCTCCACCTATCTCCAGATACAGGTCGCTGTAAGGAAGCTGTTTGGGATCCTGGAAAAAAAATATGAAAACTTTAAGATTGAAGCATGCAATTAGCAACTAGTTTCAGCGGCTTGCAATTCCTAATTTTCTCGTGGTGCAGGATTAATACACTTCTCTTCTCCCTGGACTTACCACGGACTGATAGCAGGGGAACATCTCGCCCAAACCAAACATCAGCAGCATGAAAAATACACTTATTCATTCGTTCATTTATTCCAAGAGAACAAAAAATTATTTTGTTTCCCTGTCAGCGCTGGCTGCAGTTCTTCTCGACATCCACAAGATGGCAACATTGTAAGCATAACTATTATTTATTTGTAGTAGTGGTATTTTTTAAATGTTTTTATGTATTTTAACAACCAACCATATTCTGTAAATTATGTATTTTATTATGTTAACTCACAACAGTGATTTCAGTTTATTAGCTGCATGTCAGTTCGATTTTATTTTTAACTGGAATTGTTTTACGTGAATGTTATGAGAGCTTCAAAACTGCTGAAGTATGATCTCATAAACTGAATACAATACATTCCCACGACCTTCAGAGTGTCAAATTGTAGGCCAGTTTGTCTCGCAGAACTACATTACCCATAATGCCCCGCCGCCCTGCCGCCGCGTCACCGGAGCTCAGCGGAGCATCCCGAGTCTCGAGCGACGAGCAGAACGCGCAAATGATGATTTCTGGCGTTTTCTTTCGCTGTAGGTGATGGTTGCAGGCCGAAGAGGAATCGTTCGTTATGGCCCGAGCCGTGGAATATCTCCTGACGGTTGTTCTTTAAGTGAGGAATGTCAGCTGCTGTTTCTTCCATCGGGATTCACGCGCAAATTGTAGGAAGATGAAGAAGCAATTCAACCGAATGCGACAACTGGCCAACCAGACCGTGGGCAGGTAAAACACCTTCATCTGTCACTCTCGCTGCTGCTGATGGGCGACTCATGAATATATGATCAGCTTTACCTTACTCATTTACATATGCATGTGTGAAAACATGATGCTTGGAATGAGAGAGATAGAATCGGTCTGGATCTGATCTGATGTGTACCGCGGTCCTGATGTGGGCCTCTCGAGCATCCTTCACCTGTCCTGACCCCAGACCCATCTATCTATCTATCTATCTATCTATCTATCTATCTATCTATCTATCTATCTATCTATCTATCTATCTATATATCTATCTATCTATCTATGTGTGTCAGTGTAGAATAGCTTTATAGACTGAAAAACTGTATATATATATATATATATATATATATATATATATATTATATATATTATAAAAATATTATTCTATACAAAATTATTCTAAAATAATAGAATATAGTTTTATTAATTATTTAAATTAATTTTTATAGCTTGCTGAAATGTTTCCAAATATTATTTAAATTTACATTCACTGTATTTCAGGTATAAATGTATGTTTTTCCAAAATTATTTTAAATTTAGTTTTAGTTTTAGGTATTTCAGTGCATCAGGGCAATAATTAGAAATATTGCGATGGCAACTAGCTTAATTATATATTTTTAATATTAATTTTTTTTTAGTATTATTGAAATATCTAATGTCTAAGTCATTTAAATATTTAATATTTTAGTATTTAAAATTTTAGTTTTATAATAACCCTGAATGCGATATATATATATATATATATGTGTGTGTGTGTGTGTGTCTGTTTGCTCAGTTTGATACAAAAAGTTGTGAAATGAATGGTTTCTTACGCCTGTCAAAACTCCTTTTTTTTGTATTCATTAAAGATTAGATTATGATGCATTCCAGTGGTTTTATTCTGCTAAATCCATTCGGACTGGAATGGACCCTCTTGAAGTTTGTGTGTGTGTGTGTGTGTGTGTGTGTGTGTGTGTGTGTGTGTGTCTCGGTTACTACGGCAACATGATGTGATGCTGTTGTGGAGATTCCCTGGAGATCAGTGACTAATGACGGAGACGAGGGACGCCCGATTTAATGAAGGACAGACCGAGATCACGCCTTCCTAGACGCTTACACATAATAGTATGCACTGCAGTGATATTAAATTATTTAGATTAACCAAAATGCATGGATATGGGTAGATTTTGAAACTGTTAATCAGGTTATAGTTTCTGTGTCCCTGGCAGTGAGAGTGTCGTGCCACACAAATGCTTACACAACAGTAACCTCTGATTAATTATTAATCACGGTGTCATACGCCACGCTTCCCCAGCCGAGGGTTTCACACAATGCAGTGCACTATCAAGTGAAGACGCATGACGGGAAAGTGCAGTCTTCTGACTCAGACACCTGCAGTGCATTAGACACTGAAGCTAGACGTGTGATTGAATACAGAGCTTGTTATTGGAGAAAGGTCAGTCACTCTGTGCACATTTGATTGCTGTCTTTTAGTGAATATAACATATAGCGTCAACTATTAATCACTCAGAGTAAGACCAGGGACATGAATCAGGAAGTAAATAGAGTGCGTTTTGAAGTCATGTGACTGTTTTGTTTGAATTCTTTCTCTTGAATGCAGATGGACTGAACACAGCACTGTAGGAGAATAATAGCAGCGTGCATTAAAAATGCAAGTCATTGTGTTTAAAGCACGGGTGGATGGCTTGTGAGGCGTCTGACGCTGTTATTGTGCTCTAATGTGTGATGAATGATGGAAGGGTAACACCTTCTTCAGACTCGACATTAAAACTGTACAAGATCAGACTGAGCCAAATACGAACTCCTCATGAAAGTACAGTTGCATAGACTGTAATATTACTATTAAACTTCTGTGTGCAGATCTAATGCAGTGAACAGATGTTCTCAAAAACATCTAGAAATGTAGCACTGCATCAGTGTCTCATCAATGGATGCTCTGCAGTGAATGGGTGCCGTCAGAATGAGAGTCTGATAAAGACATCACAATAATCCACAGCACTCCAGTCCATCAGAGAACATCTGGAGAAGGTTTAGATCTGTTTAAACGCTGCTTGATCTGTGCAGATTTCTCTCCTGATTCAGACCAGAACACTTTTTCACTGGAGGAAGTGTTATTATGGATTATTTGAGTTAAAATCATCTTAATGCTGGATGTGTTTCAGCTTTTGTCTTCTCCAGATGTTCTCTGATGGACTGGAGTGCTGTGGATTATTGTGATGTTTTTATCAGACTCTCATTCTGACGGCACCCATTCACTGCAGAGCATCCATTGATGAGACACTGATGCAATGCTACATTTCTCCAAACCTGTTCTCGATTGTCCTGAGGATGAGCACAATTTCAGCAGTTTTTATTTTTAAGTGCACTATTTCTTTAATGCATTGTTGGGTTTTGCATAGCAGATTTTAGTTGTAGTTTTAAATGTGAATATTTAGTCGGCGTGCAGAAGAGCATGAAGCAGCTATTTCAGTCGTGTTTTAGGTTTATATTTGCTTCTGTCTGACAGTATGTCATGGAGATGTTTCTTCCAAGAAAGCAAAACCTCCATCTGGTTGTGTCGCTCGGTCACAGATCCTGAAGCTCGAGTATTTATAATATTTTGAAGTTATTTTGTTGAAGACCCTTCGGTCGGGGCTTGAGACTGAAGAACGGCTCTGTTCTCACAGCCAAACATCCTGTGGTGTTTCTGACATTAGTTTGTGTTCGAGCCGAACATGAGCTGAATGTCCATTCATGTGCATTCATGTGCATTTGTTGAACTTCACACGCAACTTTTATTATATTTACATGCACATTGGAATTGTGCAGTTATGTAAACACTGGATATTCACATCTATATCTGCTTGTTTAAAACGAAAGGTTACTTCCAACAACAGCTGCAACATACAGGCAGAAATGTGTTTTTGAGATCAATTCTTTGTGCACATTTTATGCAAATGAGCTTAAATTAGATTTTGGTCGTGCATGAGAATAAACGAGATGAAATAGCTGTGCAGAATCAGTACTGATGCATCTGAAGGAAGAGTATGTGCATGCAAACGATGAAGGTCATTATGCCGATGACGTGTGTTGGTTGTGATTCAGACAAACACAGCAATGTGACGTCTCTGGACCGGAGACTCGTCCAGTGTTTGTCTCGTTTAAACCGAGCGATCAGTCTGTACGGGAACTAGAGCATGCTGGGAAACAGAGAGCCACTGGTCATTGGGAACAACGGGAGGGTTTGGACTTGTGTGTCGACTGTCAAAAACTTTAATTTATTTGTACAATGCAAATATTAGAGCTGAATGATTGATTATGGCAAAATTGTATTCACAATTACTGGAAAATTATGTAACATAATGATTCTTTGAACATCATTCCATTATTAAGGTAAAAATAAAAACACTTTAACAGCAGATGTCCTTTAACTTGAAATATAACTCAATTGAAAAACAAATAAAAAATCAATGTATAAATTAAACAAATAAATATTATATATAAATATAAGTGATAAATAAATATAAAAAATACATATAATGCAGTATATTGTTATATATCAATTATAATCATAAAAAGTTTTATATAATATTTATTTATTTATTATTAATTAGTTTTTCAGTTTAGTTGTATTTCAAGTTAAAAGAAATCTGTTTTTTTATATATATTTTATTTATATATTTAAATTAAATCATTACATCTACACTATTAATTTTTTTTTATTATTTTATTTTCATAATTGTTTACAAATCACAAAAATTACATCTGACTAGCAAATATATTTAAATGATCCAATCATGAGGTGTATTGATTACAGAACTAAAATTAGTTTTAGGTTGTGCGATATTACGGATATTACGAGTAAAATATCTCCATGATTTGCTTTTGGAGAATTATGTTAGTATTGCTCGACAGTGGTTCAGTTTACTGTACAAGGCCACAAAACAACTGCTTGTGCTTCAGAGTCTTGCTGGTTAAACATTTCATTGGCGAGCGCATACACACTAAAAATCCTGTCAAACAGCTGCTGATTACTGGAGTGAGTGTGTATACTGTCAGAAACACACAAGGTTTACACATAAACACAGTTGGTCATGTCTAAAGTAGAAGTAAACAGAGAGAAACACATGCATGTCTGAATATTAGATGCGTGTAGCTCTTAAAGTGACAGCAGTCTAATAGTACTAAACATGCTGCCGCTTGTCATTAAAGGATTAGTTCACTTCCATCATTTACTCATCCTTCACTCGTTCTAAACCTGTATGGGTTTCTTTCTTCTGTTGAACACAAAAGAACACATTGTTAGTTGCTGTTCAGTTGATGGGAACCATTGCCTTCCATAGATTTAAAGTGTTTTCCACGATGTGACTTCAAGCCAGCGCAAGACATGCATCTGTGGAAGTATATAAATGTTTGTCTTTTTATAAAATAACCAATGGTTTCTCTAGATTAGACTCTTATTTCTTGGCTGGGATCGTGTAGAGCTCTTTGAAACAACCCCTTGGTCTCCATTGAAGTCCATTATATGGAGAAAAATCCTCAAAACCCTTAATTTCTTTGCGACTGAAGACAGAAAGAGGTGAGCATCTTGTATGAAGTGTGGACGAGTGAATAAACCAGAGCTGTTTATTCTGGATGTGAACCGATGCTTCACTGTAAATCAACAACATGTTTTATATTTACAGCTCTGTTTGACCCTAATAAAGAGTCATTAGCTGAGCTCAGAGCGTCTGTTAGTGGCACTAATTACTGTAAACCGTGCTCACCTAAGTATGGAAATGACAATATGTTCCTTATGTTCCTCGTATGGCTTTTATTACGCTCTCAGAGGCTTTATTTACTGTGTGATGTGAAGCTTTCGTTTTAGCTGTAGGTGAATGCGACATGAATCTCCTCCTGCTGGTGTGTGTGTGTGTGTATGTGTGTGTGTGAATAAAGAAAATATGTTGTTACATAAATATTCAAAAGTTTCCTGAGAAACTGATATTTGAAGTGACCAAAACAAACACGCCCATATCTCGGTAGCTCCGCCCCCAAACATGCTACACACAGGCACCTCCCCCTTCATGAGTGACAGGCCACAAAAGCCTGTGTTTCTCAGAAATCGTTAACTGCACCTTTAAATAGACTATTATAAACCTATTATTAGATGAATTTGCTGACTGCTAATGCAGGAGCTCTCTGCAGCGCTAATTCAGTTAGACGAGACGGAGGAAAGGAAAGTGGAGCACAACCGCTCATGTGTCTTAATGTGCAGCCGCTCGTCTTCCTGACGGCCGTGAAGTCGAGCAAAATGAAGGAAGAAGAGAGAGAGAGAAGGGGATGCTGTCATACATACTGTAGTATAAACAGTACAATAGTGAAATATTATTCTAATGTAAAACATCAGTTTTCTGTGTGAATCTGTGTTAAAGTGTAATGTATTTCTGTGATGCTCCGCTGTATTTTCAGCATCATTCCTCCAGTCTTCAGTGTCACATGATCTTCAGAAATCTGATTGTACCTCATAAGTGACTGCAGGCAGCTCAATGGCTTTTAAAAGTCTGCAAGCGATAATGCAATATCTTAATAACCATCAAAATACACACAATGGATATTTAGTTAGATTAGACCATCTTATGAATTATTATATATATTTTAATTAGTTTTAATTACATGGATGTATTCATTTTTTTGCATTCAGTTATAGTATTATGTTCAGTTGTACTGTTAAATAATTAAGTAATAAATTAATTAAAATGTATTTAATAAAAACATTGTATCCAATAACGTTTTGTAATTTTTTTTTTATGTATATATATTTATATTTAGCTACCAAAAATGTTATTATATTTTTGGTAGCTTTTGAGAGATATATATATCAATATATATTTTATTAATTCTCAGAATATTATACTTACAGAGTGGTGTTTTCATTTCAGAATTTTTTTCAGTATTTTGTCAGATTTCTTTCAGAATTACATTTATTTTCCAAATAATTCTGTTTACATTTCTGAAAATATTTTCTTTCCGATATATATTTATATATTTTTTTTTTTTCAGAATAAAATTCACTTTTTACTTTGTTTCATAATTAAATTCCTTATTATTTTTCATATGTTACTTTCCTGATAAAGTTTTTTTAAGAGAATGTGTTTATTAACTTTTTATTGATCATCTCAGACGTTCTTGTCAATGTCATTTACATGAATGATTTTTGTCTTTATGGATTTCTTGGACATTTTAATGACATTGAAGGTCAGTTTAGCTTCTCTGTCTTTGCGCATCAGATTTGTATTTTTCACTGAGCTAGTTGCAGTGCATTCTGGGATTGCTTGCCTGGACACAGAACCCTATCATAGCTTGTCTTAAACCCTCTGTTACGATCATTAGCTCCAGTTTGAGATCCCAGATCTCGATGTAATGGAGCTGTGCTGATGGATCTGTGGTGCAGCTGGCCTGAGGGCAGAGCCTGTGAAACAGTGCAGGTGTGTTTGTGAAAGAAACACTACACTGTGAAGGTGACACGTCTCCTGAGAGAACAGGTGTGAGTCTGACACAGGTAACCTGAGAGAGAGTGAGAATCCGGTTTAAGTCACACACACACACACACACAGCCGAGAGCTTTATATAGCCGTCGGACTCCCGCTGAACCCATCACACACACACACACACACACACACACACTCACACTCACACACACTCCAGCCTTTGAGATCTTCATCAGCTCCTCTCTGTTCTTCAGACATCTTTATCAGAGTCTGACAAGGAGCATAAATCGCTCTCAGTCATATTTCTCTAATTTTTGCTATCTTACAGAGAGAACGCTTTCTATTGGCTGGCTGTGTTCATTTATTTAATAATATTCTAAGTTTTCTAAGTTTTAGTATTAGGTTTACAATAAACCAATAAATTAATTAATGAAAATACATTTTATATAAGCAGTTTCTTCTACGATGAATGTTTTACATTTCTGAATATATATATATAATTTTTTATTATTATTATTATAATTTTTTTCAAAATTATATTTTTTAGATAACATTTAAAATAACTTATGATGTATAGTAAAAATACTTTATGGACATCATCTCAGATATCATTATTTGTCAATTGCAATGTTGTTTGCATTAGTGATTGATTTCTTGACAATATCAAAAAAAAGTTCATAATTTGTTTATGATTTGGAAGATTAGTTTAGGTTGTTAAATTTAAAAAACTTGATTAAGAATATTTTGAACGGTCATGTATGTTTAAGGTGTAAAAAATATATTTAATACATTTTCATCTGATGATTATTGATTGTTTCTGCTGAAAATTGTATAATATGACATGAAAAAAATTAATGTCAAGTGATGGCAAAAGTTTTTATGATTTTTATGAAAAAAATATTTATTTAAGTTTTTGTTTGTTTTTAAATAATCATCCTTTTTGACTACATTAATGAACAATTTCTTTAAAAATGTGAGATATTTTTTTTATGATGTGGAAGGTTAGTTTAGGTTATCAAATGAGAAAGATTATTACAATAAGTTCAACAAAATTATTTGGATTATTAAGAACTTTTTTTTTTATTCTGTAGATTCAAGGTGTAAATAATATAATTAATGTTTACCTGATGATTATTGTGAAAATTAAATCAAATCTTCTGTTGAACATTGTGCAATAGGGTATGAAAATGTTTGAAACCAATATGAATGCTAATTCATATGCAATTATAACTATTTACATTTCAGACGTGGCGTAATGTTTTTAATGCCTTTTTAAAAATCGGAAAAATCTTTGTAAGTTTCAGTAAATGTCGAGTGAACATTAAGCTATAAATATCCCTGTGTTTTACCTCAGTGTGTGTGTGTGTGTGTCTCAGAGGAATGGGTGTGTGTGTGTCTTATGGCAATGGGTGTGTGTGTGTGTGTCTCAGGGGAATGGGTGTGTGTGTGTGTGTTCTCTGTGTCATTCTCAGGATGCTGTAATGTGAAGCGTAGTGTGAATCAGTGACTGATTTCATGAGAATTCAGAGACTCGTCCGCTCCAGTGTTATTCTGTGTGAATCAGATGACTGACACACACACACACACACACACACACAGTTAGCAGGTGAGCTTCAGCTTTAATCAGATTACACACACATAAGAAGTCACTTTACGTAACTGCGTGTCAAACACAGATGGGTGGAGCGCTGGTTAATGGTTGTTTGACGTGTGTTTGTCTGCTCCACCCAGCTGTGCAAAGACCTGAAGAGGAACACCACCCACTTCAGTTCCCACAGTCGGGAAGAAAGGGAATAATCCTGTTTGTGATGAATGCACAGCTGACTTGAAACATGTTTTACCCTTTCTCCTTGACACCTTGAAAAGTGCAGGACTTAGAGTTAATATAGCTTGTTTCTAATGAGTGCATTTTTTATTTTAACTTGTTGATCCTTCAAAATATCCTCCACTCATATTAAAGATATATCTGTTTTGCTTTCCAGGTAAAACGTCTAAAATACTCAAACAAGATCAATGTACAGCATGTGCGATGTACAGACAAAAGTCTGTTTGTGAATACAATCTCAATTAAACTAAAAAAAGGAAGAAAGAAAAGGAAAATCAGTGAGAAAAGCTCAGGTGGATGTACTTCATGATGCACATTGATCAAATGCATCAAAGCTGCTGTACATAATGCTATATTTAGCACAAGTCGTCTCTGGATGTTGTAAAACACGGTAAATGACTCTTTCTGTTGATAACCGTCCAGCATCACAGCGTTCATTATCCCATCTGTGGAACATCTTTATGGCCCGAGGATCATAAATGAGCTCCAGTTCATCCAAATGAGTTTTCATTCATGAAGATCTTTGATATTTGTTTGGTTAATGTCTCGGATGATGACACGGCCAGCTGTAAGTCATCATCATCGTAACCAAATTCACAATATTTTATGCAGTGTTGCTTCTTAAACATGAACATTTTATGTATTTAATCACTCATTATAATGACTTTAATCTCAAGATTTTTTAATTTAATTTGTATTACCGCTTGGCCCTCATCCTCTTCTGTATATGTATTTATCTTAGTTTCAAGATTTAAAAAAATAAAAAACTTAAACTTTATTTCAAGGTGTCTTTGTAACAGTGTTATTATACGTATGAGTACTGAGTAATATTAATGAACTACATGTACTTACTATATGGTTAAGTTTAGGAGTCTTGATCTCTCATAAAGCAAACAGTTTCCGTAGATATCGAGCACCTCCGAGCCATATATGGAGAGAGGGGCGGGGTCTTCAGAGCTCATTAGCATTTAAAGAGACATGCACCGAAACATGTCGCTGTGGTGAGAGCTGTTTCTGACAAGGTGAAATGGTGTTGTTTTACACAACTTTTGAGGAGTTTGAAGAAGTGTGTGACTGACATTTCATAAAGACCTTGAAGAATTATACTAACTTGTGGAAAATGAGCATCCAACGTCTCCTTCAACTGTTTATTTACATTTGACAAAAAAGTTAAATAATCCATACTGTATATTACATTTCATATATGTTGTACTATTGAGTGATTCAGGGATTCAGATCTTATAGAGTTGTCTAAGGCTGCGTGGACTGATTCTGTATCTGTGTGTGTGTGTGTGTGTGTGTGTGTGTTTCTGATTAATCTGGTTTTTATTTTGTATTGTGTGTTTGAGGAACCCGTCTTTCCGGTCCGTGTTGTGAACACATCAGTTGTTTGTTTTGGATCAAACAGGTTAAAAGGATCCTGACACACTTTAACTACAGCACACACACACACACACACACACACACGTGTGAGAACACACTCTGGATTGTCAGAGTAGCTGAGGTGAAGGAACAGATTAAAAATCCTTTAACACCCTTTGTGATTTGTCTCTTTACATTTTATTTAATCAGTTTTTAGATATTAAAGGGCAGATTTCTATTAGATTTTAAGTAATATTTATTGGAATTAATAGATTTAAATATAATATATATATAACACTGCTGTTCAAAAGTTTGTGACCAGTAGGTTTTTTAATGTTTTTTAAAGATGTCTCTTCTCACCAAGGCTGTATCTGATCAAAAATACAGAAACAATACAGTAAAAAT
>NC_068382.1:25270752-25328252 GCF_023724105.1 Carassius gibelio
TTATAAATTAATTAATGATATGTCATTTAATGTTATTTAAAATATTAATGTTATAATAATATAATTATTAGTTAATATAATATGGTATATTTGGTATATAAATAAATTATTGTACTTGTTTATTAACATTATAAATAATATTTTAATAATTTAAATGTATAATAATTATGATAGTATACATTTATTAATAATACAAATTTTAATAATTTAATTAAATAATATTATATTTTATTTGAATATGATATATTATATACATTTAATATTATTACATAATATTTTATTATAATTGTGAAATTATTATAGAATTTTATATTATTATTATTATTATTATTATATCATGTTTTTATCATTTGGTTTATTGTTAAAAAATGATATAATATTATATTTTAGTGTTAGTATTATCATATAATATTTGTAAAATTATATAATATTTTAATAGTCATAATCTGATCCCTAAATGGGCTGTTTGGTGGGGTTTTGTCAGTAAAGTGTGTGTGGTTTGTGTTTCAGAGTCGTGGGTGGAGAAGCCGTGTTACGGGAAGCCGTTAGAGGAGCATCTGTCTCTGAGCGGGAGAGACATCGCCTTCCCCATCGAGGCGTGTGTGACCACGCTGCTGGACTGTGGTCTTCAGGAGGAGGTGACCAATCACTGTCCACAGACATCACTATCTCTATATGACCGCTGGGACTGCTTGTGGTTTGCAGTTTGTTCCTGGTGTGGATCTGAATCCACCTGTGCATGAGTGTAAATGCATGTGATTATATTAAACGCGAGCATATTTTTGTGTGTGTGTGTGTTTGTGTCAGGGTTTGTTTCGGGTCGCTCCGTCTGCCTCGAAGCTGAAGAAGCTGAAGGCGTCTCTGGACTGCGGCGTGATGGACTTTCAGGAATATTCTGCAGATCCTCACGCCATCGCAGGTGAGATTCCCCTCCGCTTGTTTTTAACCATCAGATTGACGCTCCTGTTCACAGCTCAGCGAGTGTGTGTGTGTGTGTGTGTGTGGGCTGCGCAGGTGCTCTGAAATCATACCTGCGGGAGCTGCCCGAACCCCTACTGACCTTTGACCTGTATGAGGAGTGGATTCAGGCATCAAAGTGAGTGAAAGTGACATTAATATTAACAGAAGTTTCTGGTATGTACTGTAGTTATTCAGGAAGTGTGTGTGTGTGTGTGTGTGTGTGTGTGTGTGTGTGTGTGTGTGTGTGTGTGTGTGTGTGTGTGTGTGTGTGTTGACTGCAGTATTGCGGATCAGGACATGCGTCTGCAGGCGTTGTTATCGACCAGTGAGAAACTTCCTACAGCAAACAGCAACAACTTCAAGTGAGTCCAAATATATTAATACTCTATATAAGGAAACATTGTATGATTCATTAAGGTATAATTTATATATAGAATATTAATAAATACTTTAATGGAATCATATGATTCAAAATGTTAAATAATAATTGAATTAAAAATAAATGTAAACAACATTGTGTAATATATAATTGTTAAGTTGTAATGATAATACTTATATGTAATTATTTATTTATTAACATTGTAATTGATTGGTAGATAGACTTCACACTCTAATGTGTCACTGATCTTGTTTGATTTCCAGGTATTTGATCAAATTTCTTTCCAAGCTGAACGAGTATCAGGATTACAATAAAATGACGCCAGGAAACATTGCGATCGTACTGGGGCCAAACCTGCTGTGGGCGAATACAGAGGGGTGAGCGACACACACACACACACACTCACTCACACACACTCACACACACACTCTCACACACACACACACTCATGTCTCACTGTGTCTCAGGAACATGACGGAGATGATGACGACCGTCTCGCTGCAGATCGTGGCCATCATTGAGCCGCTCATCCAGCACGCTGACTGGTTCTTCCCCGGAGGTCAGCAACTTGACCCTTCACTACAATTACAAACATAAAAAAACAAAAACATTTTGTTACTCGAAACAAAATAACCTGAAATAGAAACTTTTATTTCAGCTAGTTGCCAATACAATTACTGAAATGACTAAAATAAATAAATTAATAAATAGAAATTAATAAATAGCTATTTAGACATTTAAAAAAAAACTATCAAAATGAGAAACAACAAAATTTTTTTTTTACTGAAATTAATCTGAAAATAGTAAAATAAAAATGAATAAATAGCTATTTAGAGATTAAAATAAGAGAAACAACAAAACTACTCAAATTAAACAAAAAATCAAAGTGAAAACATAAAATAATAAAATAATATATTACATAAAATTAATAAATAGCTTTTTAGACATTAAGAAAACAGTAAAAATTAGAAACAACAAAATTACTAAAATTAAACAGAAATTACACACATTAATCTAGTCACAGTAATTTGCATAATGTAGAAAAAAATGTTTATATATACATCATATAATTGTATTTAAAAAAATTATTAAAATTATTTTTATTTTATATGTAACGTTGTTAGTATAAATTATTAATAAGATTTAATTATATATTTAATATACTTGCTTATAATTATTAATTTATAAATGTATGTAAGTGTGTATTTAGGTTTTACTTTACATTTAACATTTTGGAAGTATGAACTGATTGGTATTTGTTGTTGAAGATTTTTATTTTATTTTATACATTGACAATGAAATGTTTAATGCACCTCATGATTTTATAATAACAACAAATGCAATATTTTTTCTTTATATGGTACAAGATTAAAAGCAGTCGGATTACATTTCCTACAATGTGTCTTGTTGTTTGGAATCAGTAACGGATTACAGTTTCTCTGACAGCTACTGCTTTTGTGATACGGTGACAATACGATCTATTTTCTGTGCGCAGAAATTGAGTTTAACGTCACAGGAAACTACGGCAGCCCCGTTCACACCAATCACAACGCCAACTACAGCTCCATGCCGTCGCCAGACCTGGACCAATCAGATCGCAGACAGCAGGACCAGAGCCGACGCCCACTCAGCGTCGCCACCGACAACATGATGCTGGAGTTCTACAAGAAAGACGGGTGCGTTGTGTGTGCTTCACGTGTCCGTGTGCATGCGCTCCTCTCCTCACTTTGGGTTTGAATCACTGATGCTTCTGCTTTTCTTCCACTAATGCAGCATTAGGAAAATTCAGAGGTACGGTGAAGCTTTATCTCGTCCTGTTCTGTCCTGATTTACTGCAAACCTGCTGATTCTCAACGCTGGTGTTGCATTTCTCAAATTGCTAATTAATTCATTTTAGAGGTGTTTTAGTATATCACTCAGAGTAGGCTATTTAAGATTAAACGTTTTTAATGAAAGAAGTCTCTTATTCTCATTAAGGCTGCTTTTATTTGATCAAAACTACTGTGAAAAATGATGAAATATTTTTACTATTTAATACAGCCATTTGCAATGTGTATATCTATTAAACTGTCATTTATTTCAGTGATGCACTGCTTTATTTTCAGCATCATTCCTCCAGTCTTCAGTGTCACATGATCTTCAGAAATCATGAAAATATGATGATTTTCTGCTCAAGAAACATTTCTGATTATTATCAATTTTGAAAACACTTAATCATTTTGTGGAAACTGTGATGCATTTCATTTTTCAAGATTCACAGATGAATAGAAAGTTTAAAGAACAACATTTATTGAAAACAGAAAGCTTCTGTAACATTATTTATGTCTTTACTGTCACTTTTGAGCAATTGAATGCATCCTTGCTTGAAACAAATATTGGCGAGCAACCCAGGAACGAAAAGTTACAAACGTTTTTTTTTCTTACCGGCCCAAATGCTGCAGATGGGGTGTTTGTTGTTGATAAAATGTGTGGGATGTGATTGGCTGTGCCTCTGCCCCATTGCAGTATGGGAGTGCGAGTGATGGACACCTCCTGGGTTGCTCGCCGAGGCTCCTCCTCCTCGTCTCGTAAGAGTTCCTCGACTCCGCCCAGCCTTCAGCCGCCCTCTGATTCGCTGAACCCCGAGCAGCCGACCGATGTCTCCGCCTCCCCCTCACAGACCCCGCCCCCAATCACCGGCGATAGGACCAGGTAAACAGAGGCGACCAATAGGAATCAACGCACATGTCACATGACTGCTGCTCGTTTCAGTTCAGCCAGCTGAGATCATCACGAATATTAATGTCAGATTATACAGTATTTAAATATCATCAAATACAATTTGTGATTGAAAGCAGATATTAAAGCGAATAAATATTACATTTCGATAATATTAATGAATTAGTTGGCTGAACTGGAACTGGACTTATTCTTCTTCTTCCTCTCTTTAATTCAAATTGTAATCATGTTTTTCTAAAGCATTATTCACTGATTATCTTTCTCTCTGCTGTGGTACATGATGACAGATTTTGCATTTCTGCATGAACTATTCCTTTATTTATTTTCTCTCTGTTCTGTTGACTGTGTGAATCCACTTTATTTTGCAATATTTTAATATCCTTAATATCTCATCATCACACGCTCCTCCACGCTTTATGTTCAGAGTCACTCTTCAAAACATATCAATATATCTGTGGAAAATTATACAGTAGATCAGTTAACTTAAAGCTAAAATGTATTATTCATTTTAATTATGAATATTATATAGTAGTATTAATATGAATCATAAATCATCTTAAATTTAATTATAATTAATTAATATATACTAATAAATATTAGTACAAATCATTATATTAATATTGATTCATAATAAATATTATTTATTACATAAATATTAATAATGATTTAATAATTGATGATTAAATCCTGAGAATTTAATAATTGATCATTATAATTAGTATTATTAGTGCTGGATAACGATTAATTGCATTGGAGAAAAAAAATTAGGTTTATGTGTGTGTACTGTATATTTATTATGTATATATAAATACACATATATGTATATATGTATATATTTAAAAATATATAATTAATCCATAATATATATAAATAAAAAATAATCATTTATTGATATTTATTAATATTAAATAATTATATAATTGATGTGTAATATGTAATATTTAATTTATAGTTATTGATTATTATATTTATTATTAATTAATTTAATTATAATGAATAAATATGATTAAATTGTAATTGAATTAGTTACTATTTTATTAGAACTTATGAATTCTTTTACATAATAATAATTGACAATTATTTATTAATTGACTGACTGTTAAATAATAATTGAATCATTGAATATAATGAATTAATATTTATAAATATTAAAATAATAAATGATTGAATAAGTATTAATAAACATTAAAAAATTACTCATTGTGATATTCATTAATATAAATTAAACTAAATCAGTACATTTAAAATTTAAAGAGAAAGTTTAAAAATATTAAACTTTTTTTTCGAAATGTAAATTTTGAGAATATATGTTAAATGATTTTTAAATAAATATTCATTCACTAATATTATAAACATTTATTATTAACTTTAATTAGTTGAAGTACGTCAGCACAGAAGATAAAATTGCACTAATGTTGAGATGATAATGACACGAATGCTGTTGATGGAGCTGGATGCACAGTTCTCAGACGACCCCTGTTTTATCTCCCAATCTTGCGAATCTTTTCAGCTCTGACGAGGCGTCATCCAATCTCTTGGACTCCTGTCTCGTCTGCCCCTCCCCTGAGGAGGAGCGTCCACCCCCTCCGTACCCGTTCCCTATCTCCTCCTCTTCCTCTTTCTCCTCCCCCTCCTTCTCGTTCTCTGTCTCTCACCTTCGAGTGCGTCCCGAATGCGTCCCTCCCTCGGCGTTTACCCGCTGGTCCGTGTACAGCCCTCCGCCTCCGCCCCTCCTGTCCTCCACCTCTCTAGACATCAACTCCAACCCCAAACCCAGCGTCCTGCACCTGTCCAAGCAGGGCTCTCTGCCCACCGAGCCGTCCCCCCCGCACGCACCCGTTTACATCAAACCCCCACTCGCTCCCTGCCTCTCCACCCTCAGCCCTCATTCTGCTGCGCCGCTGTGGGCCGCCTGCAGCCGAGAGAGGGGACTCAGAGTGCCTAGGTAACTACCACTAACCCCACTAACTAGTCCAGCAGAGCCAGCTGGACCACTAAAGACAGATTATAAAGTGGAGTGTACCGCTCCTTGATCCTGATTGGCTGAGCCACGTTCGAAGCTGATGTAAATTATGCTACAAAGTAACATACAACTTTGTTTACGTTTGTGTGTTGCTCGGCAACCACTTTGTTGCAACCACAACTGATTCTGAAGAGCTACATTGTTTTGTGGAAGAATAATATCATTACACTTTATTTGCTCTGTTTTATTTTGTGTAACCGTACTGCGTATATGGAAGAACTGTTTAATAAACCCCCGTGAAGCTGTGGTTTACAGTGAATTTGTAACCGCTAAGGGTGCATTTGTGTCGTGCCTAACAACAACGCCCCTAATTCACCATAATCCATGGTTTCTTGGGGTGTATTGCTTTATTTGGCAATATACTGATTGTAAATATTATGGATCAACATCATAAAAACACTTAGCGCCCCCTATTGCTCAGCGACTGCACAACATTTTAATACGGAGCATAAAAGTTATATTCAGTGTGGATTAAAAAGCAAATAGATTTATTTCAGGACTTCAGACTTTCCCCTAAGTTCCCGGTGCTGCTTTATGCATTAAAATTTTTCTCTTTCTTTATGAACAGCTTTTTGGGATCTATATACCGTATTTTTCAGACTATAAGTCGCACCTAAGTATAAGTCGCATCAGTCCAAAAATACGTCATGACAAGGAAAAAAAACATATAAATTGCACTGGACTATAAGTCACAATTATTTATAACCAAGAGAAAGCATTACTATCTCCAGCCGCGAGAGGGCGCTCTATGCTCTCAGTATAGACTACAGGAGCACAGAGCAGCATAGAGCGCCCTCTGGCGGCTGGAGATGGTAATGATTTCTCTTGGTTCTTGTCAAATTAATTTTGATAAATAAGTCACACTTGACTATAAGTCGCAGGACCAGCCAAACTATGAAAAAAAGTGCGACTTATAGTCCGGAAAATACGGTACACATTAATTCATTTATATATATATATATATATATATATATATATATATATATATATATATATATATATATATATATATATATATTTTTTTTTTAGATCAAATATTTTTTATTAATATTTTATATATAATTTAATTTAACCCATAAAATATGACCCATAAAATATAACTTCTATTTTTTTAATAACCTCATACACTTAATTTAATTAATTTATTAATTAATTTATTAATTTATTAATTAATTTATTAATTAATTCACTCCACTCATTGATGTCCTCACCTGAGGACATCAATGAGTGGAGGTTCTTTGAGCTTTATTTTATTCTTCTCAATGTTCTTATAATCAGAGCAGAGACTGTGTGTTTGTGCAGTTATGGGATGTTTGTGCATTTCTGTCATCAGCACTCAGAAGAATAAGGAGCCTTCGCCTGTGATTGGTCAAAGGGGCATCTCACCAACGGCTCCCTCTGCTGGACAGAACCAGCTTTCAGACCAGAGTCCTCTCACGCTGCGCAAAGGTGCGTTCATCATGTGCTGTATAATACAATCACCCTGCAATCAAACCAGAAATCATTGCAATTCAAGTGATTTTTATACATGTATTTAAAGTCATTCACGTTCTGATCAATGTACAAACACTGTCCCCTTTCCTTCAGTTTCCAAGAAGCTGGTCCCCATCCCTCCCAAGGGTCCGTATTCTCCGTCTGGCTGCGTGTCGGATCTGTCTCCGGGTCCGTCTCCGGTCAGTCTGTCCCCGACGCCCCCCAGCACCCCGTCCTCCTACAGCTTCAGTTACCCTCAGGGCTCCGTCCTCACGTCGCCCGGACACACCCACAGCCAGACGCTCTCGTCCCCGCCGCCGCTCGCCAGCACTCTGCCCAGGTCACGGCCCATGCCCAAACCCCCCCGCCAGAGACCCCCCCTGCCCCCGCCGCAGCCCCCCCCGCAGCCGCTGGAGCACACGCCGGGCCTGATGGACACGCTGTCCCCCGGAGAGAGCATGTCTACAGGTACAGCACACTGACTTCTGCTCTGTTCTCAATGACAGAGAGATTTCTTCCTCTGCTCCCTTCTTAGACAGCGCACGCATTAACATGACACCTCAAACGAAACAAATCTGAAAAGAAGCAGTGATACAGTTCACAACAAATGTGTGTGTGTGTGTGTCTGAGAGTGTGCGTGTGTGTGTCTGAGAGTGTGCGTGTGTGTGTCTGAGAGTGTGTGTGTGCGCGTGTGTGTGTGTGTGTGTGTGTGTGTGAGTGAGAGAGAGAGAGAGAGAGAGAGAGAGTGTGTGTGTGTGTGAGTGTGTGTGTCTCTGTGTGTGTGAGTGTGTGTGTCTCTGTGTGTGTGTGTGTGTGTGTGTGTTATATCCCGTGTGACTCTGCGCTGGTTCTTCTCTTCTCTCCTGTGCTTGTTGTGGTGTCTGCAGCGGTCTGATCTCTGATCTCTGATCTGGGGGGCTGTGGTTCAGATGGTAAGCAGTAGTGTGTGTCTGTATGTAAACTCACCCGCCGTCAGTCAGCGTCCCGGGCTGCGTCTCACTAACACCGTCTCTGCTGTGTGCATGGCTCTGTCTTGCCTCGCATGGCTCTCACTCGTCTGCTCCGTCCTTCACTCCTGATTCACTCAGACTCACCCCGTGACCGTCTCAGTGCTCCTCTGTCTGTGACCTGACGTCCTCACGACCAAACATTCAGCTACAGCAGTTTCCTTCTTCAGTGGAACAAAACAGGAGCTGATTTCTCACAGAGCCTCGCTGTCATGCTGTCAACTCACATCACACACATTATCTGTTGTGTTTACCAGTATATTTAGATGGACGGTTGAATGCATCTGCTAAAACTTACACAACGGTTCAAAAGTTTGGGGGATAGCAAAGATTTATTTGAAATAAATTAATGTTTTGTTCATCAAGGATGCAATGAATTGATGAAAAGTGACATTTATAATATTACAGAAGATATCTATTTCCAATAAACGCTGTTCTGTTCTTCTGTGAATCCTGAAAAATAAAATGCATCACAGTTTCCACGAAATGATTAAGTGTTTTCAACATTGATGATAATCAGAAATGTTTCTTGAGCAGTAAATCATCATATTTTCATGATTTCTGAAGATCATGTGACACAAAATACAGCGGAGCATCACAGAAATAAATTACACTTTAACACAGATTCACACAGAAAACAGCTGATTTACATTAGAATAATATTTCAGAATTTTTACAGTCATTTTGATCAAATAAATGCATCTTTGGTGAGCAGAATAGACCGAAAAACAAAAAAAAATCTTACCAACCCCAAAACATTTGGACGCTAGCATATGAAGCATATTGAAGAGAAATCACACTAATTATTCATGAGAACTGTCTTGTATGGTGTCAAACACTTGTTTATATTACTGTATGACAGCTCAGAGCTCATTTACTCTCTTTAATAAGTCATATGAACAATGTTCACTCTTTCCTCTCGTCTTCTCACGCCGTGTGTTGTGTGTTCTCCTCAGACTCGTGCTGTGATTTGGACGTCCCCATAACAAGCGTTGAACTGGACGGGAGATACAGGAATTCTGTGGATCTGCTGGATTCGGACGAGGAGGAGGAGTCGGAGAGCACCGCCCTTTGACCCCTGGGGTTACCCACAATCCTTTGCTCCCCCCTTCACCGCACAAGTGACGCTGTATTGTCCGTGTGATCCTCTGCACTGAGCCGCAGACGGGATCTGAAGCGTGGATCACGTCACTGTGCCGTTCTGGTCACGTCTTCTTTGTGTTTTTTATGTTTTTATGGTTTTTCCATGTGGTTGGTTTTCTATTTGCCTTATCTGAGTTCTTGCACTTTTGCCTTGAAGTTTGTGTTGTGTGTGTTCAGGGGGGTAGAAATCACCCTGAAACCTTGTTGTGTGTAAACCCAGAATAGCATTCACCAACTGTACAAACTGATATTATATACATCATATATATTATATGATATTGATATACATATCTGAGATGAGGATGGATGAGTGTGTGTGTGTGTGTGTGTGTCAGATTTTAAGTTGATTGAGAAGGGGCCGTTCACACATGTATTTACCATTCAAAATTTTGGGGTTGGTAAAATATTTTAAACGTTTTTCGGTCTCTTCTGCTCACCCAAGATGCATTAATTTGATCAAAAATACAGTAAAAATAGTGAAATATTATTCTAATGTAAATCATCTGCTTTCTGTGTGAATCTGTGTTAAAGTGTAATTTATTTCTGTGATGCTCCGCTGTATTTTCAGCATCATTCCTCCAGTCTTCAGTGTCACATGATCTGATGCATTTTATTTTTCAGGATTCACAGATGAACAGAAAGTTCAAAAGAGCAACATTCATCTTTTGTAACATTAGAAATGTCTTTACTGTCAATTTTAACCAATTGAATAAAAATCTTACTGACCCCAAACTTTTGAACTATTGTGTAAATAAATAAAAAAATGACGGCAGAACTTTATCTTTAAAAAAATGTTAGTTTTTAAAGTGCTGTGTGTGAACGGACCCTCAGTGTGAATGAATGAATGAATGCTGGATAAAATAAAGCGCGTTTGTACTGAAAGATAATACATAAAGTATCAAATCACAGAAAATATCAGATATATAACAGATATAAATTATTTGTATTAACAGTAACATTAATATGACTATATGTTAGTGAGAAGAAAATATTTCTCAATGTGTTTATCATCATTTGGATAATCCAATTACTGGATAATAATTTTCATTTAGCTTTTTAAGCTTTTAGGAATAATTTCCATGAATCTTTCCTTACCTGGAAATCATGTTAACCCTTTGGATGCATTAACTAATAAATCAATATACAAAACAAATGCATCAATGATTCAAAACAACATCATCATTCAACTCCAACAAATATAATCTTCTATTTTTAAATGAAATATGTGTACGTATATGCACATCTGTCTACTGCAATATAACATAGTAGCAGATATAATGCATCATAAATAAAAAATAAAGAGGAATTAGGAATAAAGGTCAAAGATCATCGTCTTAAATGTCTGTTCTAATAGACACATCATGCATCTGAAGGTTAAAATTCCCTGATGTTAACATGTTTTCCATGATTTGGGAAGCCTTACTGACCGAACGAAGGTGGCTGGCGTGTTGTTCGTCTGATGAATATGAAATATAATAACACCACAAACTCTGCTGTAAGTATTAGCACGTGTAAATGCTGTTCACTCTCCGCTGTACATAGTCTATAGAAGCAAAGGTCCGATATTTACCAATCGTTCTCTCTCTATATAAACACATATATATGTATATTACAGACAATATTATTTTTGCTTCAGACACAATGCTGGAATACGAATCGCCGCGGTTCCTGTGAAGCTGAAGTGTGTTTGCTGGAGAATCAGACGCACAGACGAACTGAAAGCGATCCGGATTGCGACAGAGATTAAACCGAAGTCACACGTTTACCTCTTTACCTCGAGCGTCGGGACGTGGTTTGAGACCATTCTGTAAAGTCAACATGAAACCTGTTTTACCTCCGTGATGTGACGTCATGAGTTAAACAGGAGAACGAGACATCGTAAAGAAGGTCATGTTGAGTTTAAAACCTCCTGAATGTCTGATGATGTGTGTGTGTGTGTGTGTGTGTGTTGGGTAATTTATCATCAGTCTTTGTGGATTTGGCATCTGTTTGTGCTTCTGTTTGACCATCCTTAACAAAATTTGACTTCAGGTGACACATTAATCCAGAAGAATATGAGTAGATCAGGGAAACGGTGAAGAGATTATAAACTCAATATTGTTTCATTTTCACGATTAAACGCTCTGATTTGGTCTTTCCTCGCGGATGAGAGCAGATCTGTCAGGAGAAGACGAACTTTCACATGTTTGTGGATCTGAATAGAATTGTTTTGTGTATTTTGATACGGTGGTTTTGTAGTTTTTGTTGGCTGAAGCTCATTTTTATATGAGGGTGTATTGAGAGAAGTGCATTGATGGCAGGTTGAAGGCAGTGCAATGTGTTGAATTGACAGCTAAAATCATAATGTAATGAGCAAACACGAAAGGGTCGGGAAACGTGAATGAAGTGCATTATTCCTGTGTTTTGGGGATCAGTCTGGATTATTGTAAAGATGCTCTGATGTCTAGATGTTTGTGAATCTGCCGCATGCTTTGCTTTCATTACCTACAATGTACTGTATCTCAATTTGAAACATTTTATACATGCTATTAGAGCTTTTTGGCAAAAAAAAAAGAAGAACAGAAGTAATGCAGATACTCCAGCCCTCAATATCAGCTGCTATTCGAGACTATATCAACCGCTCAAACTTCTGTAGATCGCATGCAGCCTCCTCCGAACGCTGATTTACTACCAAGAAACTTTAAAAGCAATAATTCACCCAAAAATGAACATCCGAGATCAGGATGAGTTTGTGTCTTCATCAGGTTTGGAGAAATGTAGCACTGCATCAGTGTCTCAATGGATGCTCTGCAGTGAATGGGTGCCGTCAGAATGAGAGTCTGATAAAAACATCCCAATAATCCACAGCACTCCAGTCCATCAGTGAACATCTGGAGAAGACAAAAGATGAAACACATCCAGCATTAAGATGATTTTAACTCAAATAATCCATAATAACACTTCCTCCAGTGAAAAAGTGTTCTGGTCTGAATCAGGAGAGAAATCTGCACAGATCAAGCAGCGTTTAAACAGATCTAAACCTTCTCCAGATGTTCACTGATGGACTGGAGTGCTGTGGATTATTGTGATGTTTTTATCAGACTCTCATTCTGACGGCACCCATTCACTGCAGAGCATCCGTTGATGAGACACTGATGCAATGCTACATTTCTACAAACCTGATGAAGAAACAAAACTCATCCTGATCTCTGGATGACCTGAGCACATTTTCAGCTAATTATTTTCCAATGAAAGTTTAAAATCACAGACTTTACTCATTTACTTTTACAGTCTAAACACAACACACACCGTAAGACTTGGCTCTACAGTATATTAGACTGAACTCTTTCACTCACAAGCTCTTGAATACCTTCTTTCCTCACTGTCTGATGTAAATCTGATCCGAATCACTTCTAGCAGACTAGTTAATGACTCAATAACCACACAAACCGCCGCAGACGCCGTGTGTATATCTGTGTGCTGGAGCTTCTGATGCTGCATGCTCTTTCACTCATACTGTCCTTACCTTCTGTTCCTGGGGCCAAATTAACGGAGCGTCATTTACTCAGAGAATGATATTTTACATTTTGTTGTTTTTTATGAAGAGGTCCTGTGTGTCAAAATGTGTGTTTTAAATGGAAAACTGGAATAATTTGAGACGGGATGTTCAAAGTCTCATGAAGCTTAAAGAACAACATCCTTCATCAGAATGTGTTATTGACAAAAAATAATAATAAATCATTTTTAATGACTTACATTTGTACATGCATTTTATTCCAAGCTGTTTCTTCTAAAAACAAAAGTTAGTTGAATCATTCACAATAAGACCTTGTGTTAAAAATAAACTAGGTCAGTTTTAAGTTTATGCATAATGCATTTGAAAGGTATTCATAATGTACATGTAATGCATTATATATAATTGTAAAGTTAAATGCATTATAATATTTGCAAATTCCTTTTGGTTGTTTGTCACATTTTAATGCATTATACTGTGTACAATTAATAGATAAGTATGATCATTTATTCAGACAATGCAATGCATTATAAAGTCCATTAATTAATGCATTCAAAAAAAATTCAATGCATTGCATTTAAAGCCTTCAGTCATTACCAAAACTTCAAAAAAATGTTTAAATGTTTAAAATCGTTCAAACGATCTGAAGATGTTCCCCTGCAGGCCACACAGATTCTGTCAAACACACAAAAACAGCAAAAATGAGCACATATGCATACATACGTATGTTAGTTAACTAGAAAGTTTTTTGTCAGGTGGTTTATTGAGTCCTAGACAGGTGAATGCAGTCCGGTTCACATGCACGCATGCAGACTCTAAACACGCATGCACCACAGAGGATCAAACAAGACGTACCTCCTGACCCTAAATCCAAACCTACACTGTGGTGGGACGAAAACTCCCGAAAACATGTCCTTAAATAATCAGATGCACAAAACAACACGTTCAGGAAACATGACTATGCAGAAAAACTGATTCTCTTTGCTGTAATAACAGTATTTTATACACTAGCTACAATGTAAAAATGACTAGAATACAATGATTGCATTTAAAGAATAATTAAAATATAAATACTCTGTATTTTAAATAGTATGCTGCTGTCGTATCCAGAAAAAAAAAAAGAGACAGTTCACCCAAAAATTAAAATTCTGTCAAACAGTTGACGGTAGCCATTGACTTCCATTGAATGGAAAAAACTACTCGGTAGCTGCCGTCCACTGTTTGGTTACCAGCATTCTTCAATATCTTCTTTTGTGTTCAACAGAAGAAAGAAACTCTTAACTTGAGGGAGAGCAAATGATGATGATTTAAATTGTTTTGTGTGTACTGTCTCTTTAAGTGGAAGGTGAGGCGTGTTACCTGAGTCCAGGCGCAGGTGTAGCGGTGTGTGGTAGGTGCTGATGTAGCGCGCGGGACTCAACAGCGTCTCCATCTGGAGCAGACGAGTCACTGCGGCCTGTGGAGGAACCGCATCCGATGCCTCCTTCAGCACTTCATCCGCAATCACTTCAGATCCCTGATCACACACACAGAACAATATATTGTTAATTTCAAAAATATATTTATTCGAACTTTACTAATTAAAACATATACTTAACATTCATTTAAGATATATTTTAACCCCCAATTTTTTTTTTTTATTGCCAGTTGCATGATTCCAGCGATATTAGTCATACTCTTATTACTCGTGGGGAACTTTAGGAGAGACCAGGAAACGAAGTCCTGAGCAATGAGAGATCTTTGGTGTGTATTTGTACCGTGGTCTGCTGTGTTCTGTTGAGCAGGAGGCGTCCGAGCCGCAGGATCTGATGAAGGGTGTCTCTCACGAGTCTCTCCGGGCTCAGTTCGTCTGAGACCAGCGTCCTCTGACTCTCAGACTCGTCCAGAAGCTTGTGGCTCCAGCGCTGGAAGAGTCTTCTGGGAAGGTCGTGGGACACCAGCAGGATTCGGGGCTCCAGGATCGGACCGCTGCGGGGCAGAGAGGTGCTTCTGCACATTATTTCACATTCATACACTTTTCCTGTTAGGTTCTGGAATAAATCATGCATGCTTTTAAGAGAGTCTCTAATAAGTGCACTAAAACAATTAAATAACTATATTTAAATATACTTTATTATATTTTTTAATTAATAAAAAAATAAATAACAAAAGCAATGCTAATTATTTATTATTATGCTCAATAAACAATAAACCATTTATTGATATAACAAGGCATCCAGATGAATAAACTAGAAGGAACCATTGCAAATACAAAGGGTTTACGTAATAATAATAATAATAATAATAATAATAATAATAATAATAATAATAATAATAATAATAATAATAATAAATATTATTAAACATTTTAATAAAAAACACTATCTAAAAAAATATAAATATATATATTATAGTATAGTATGTATATAGTTTTTGTTTTGTTGATATGACTATATAGTTTTATTTTTTTTATTTCAGTTTCAGTTTTACTTAATCAAGTTAAACTAAATTAAAATGTGAAATGTTGCCTCAGTAACAAGCTAGTATTTTATTCTCTTTTATTTATTTAATTTTAAGTAAAAAAAAAAAGATTTTAGTTTTAGTGAACTCTAATAACCCTGATATAATAATTATTTTTTCATCTTGCAGATGTATCTAAATGTAAATGACCTGTAGTGCACTAACTGGGGTTCACTATCTAGGGAAGAATGATTGATGTATCAGCAGTGCAGCAGAGAATGATGGTGTTGTTGATTAATACTCACCTGTTCTCCTCCATGTGTCGCAGGTCTTGCAGGACAGACAGCAGAGCTTCAGTCGAACACTAGTGCATGAAGGATATTTATGGATTAACATTTCCCCATCACTGCGTCTGTTTATGACACGCTCCTGACATACAGTGCTCCAGATTTAGGAATATGATCCAACATTTACTCACTCTCATGTCTTTCAAAAAACTGTCAGACTTTCTTTCTTCCTGTGGGAAACTAAAGTTTAGATGTGTATCATGCAGAAAACCTGAGGCTCTCCAACCTCAATTTAAAATATAGAACCGGCACTTGTGTAATGTAAGTAATATTTTCATATTTTCATACTTTTTTTTTTTTTTTGCATCATTTGGCAAAATTGCAGCTTGACTGGAAATGGTGCACAATTAATTATTATTTTTTTTACTTTTTGTTTAGGTAATTGTCATATTAATATATTTTTCATATTTTAGTTTGGAACAGTGTTAGTTTAGTTTGGTTGATATTACTATGGTATTTATTTATACTTTAAATTAGCTTTATTTTAAGTTTTAGTAATTTTAATTTTATTTTAATAAGATATAATAAAAAAAATCATTGTTACATGTTCCCTGTAATATTTCTATATACAGTAGCTTTAATGTATTTTTATTACAGTTTTAGAAATTATGGAAATTTTTTTCCCCAACATAAAAATAAAGTTAAAAAGGCGATTGCAACTTTTTAATCTTGCAATTTAAGTCTTTTAAAGTAAAATTTTGTAAGTAAATTTTACTTTTACTTTTAACTCTAATTCTTGCAGTCCTGCATGTCCACTGCGAATAAAAAATTAAATTGCAATGTTTTTATTCTAAATTGCAATTAATTTTAGCTCACAATTCTGACTTTTCTTCACAGAAATGCAATTGTATATCATGCACCTCTGAGAAAACGGTTGTAGATGCATGAATGTTCAGTGTTTGTGTTCCACAGATGAAGCAGATGAAGCACCTCGATGACGAGCAGCACGTGCTGAGGGTAAAGCAGCAGGAGACCGGTGACGTCTTCACCCGCTCGGATCCTCTGCAGACTGAGAATCAGCTTCTCGTAGTGATCTGACACACAACACACAGCAGAGAAACGTCTCACAGAGTTCATTTCTAAACTGAACCATTGTCAGGTCAGGGTTTGGATTGTGATGACAGTCTGGAAACCTGAGACGCTCAGACGGACCTAACACAGCTCTCCTGTCAGCCGCTCCACACGACAGACGGCCAATCACAGTCAGCCGGTGTAACAGGAACTTCTGCAGGAGAGACAGGAAGTGACACAACACAAACCTGTTGAGTGACTGATGAATATGAGAAACACTCAGCGTCTGTTTGAGCTGTTGACTGGAGACAGAGAGCGTCTGTGCGTTTGATTTATGAATCTACAGCAACCGCTCATTCAAATAAACAATTACACTTGTACATTTACAGTAATTTTTTTTTTGTTCTTATTCTTATTTTTTTTTAATATCACACTTTGGAAAAAGACTAATTAAAGAGACAATAAAGCTTAAAATAGTTGCATAATAATAATAATTATATACATCTTTTAAAAAAATTTTTTTTTTGAGCTACAATTTTAGCCCTTTGAGCTAAAATATTTTCTTGAAGTTTGAATGAGATTTTAAGTTAATATTTCTGTAATTTATAAATTTAAAAACAAACAAATAAACAAGATTTCTTGTGTGTTCTATTTTTATAGCAATTATATATATATATATATATATATATATATGTATGTGTATATGCATATATATCTATATTTTTTTATATTTATACATAGCTGTTATTTCTTTTGATTTCAGTTTTAGTAATTATTATAGAAGCTAAAAAAGGTAATTGTGACTTTTTTCTTACAATTCTGAGTTTATATCTTGCAGTATATATATCTTCTGAGAGAACATCAGAATTGTTAGATAAATAGTCACAATTACCTTTTTTATTCATTTTTTTATCCAGAGGTGGAAACAAGCTTCCACACTTTCATTTATTTCTATTTTAGTCTATTTAGTTGTTTTATTTAATTTCAACTTGCATGATTATTTTCCTAAATGAAACATTATGTAAATGTAACAATATATATATAATTCAAATGAACACATAAAATGTAACAATCAAAGGTTATGTCACTTGAAATGTAACTCTCTCTCTCTCTCTCTGTCCCTCTCTCTCTCTCTGTCCCTCTCTCTGTCTCTGTCTCCCTCTCTCTCTCTCCCTCTCTCTCTCTCTCTCTCTCTCTGTCCCTCTCTCTCTCTCTGTCCCTCTCTCTGTCTCTGTCTCTGTCTCCCTCTCTCTCTCTCCCTCTCTCTCTCTCTCTCTCTCTCTCTGTATGTATGTTTGAAACTCCCTGCTGAAGCTCGGTGTTGTGTGTGGTTGTGTGCACTGACCGTCTCTGTGCGGTGCTTCAGCCGTCGGTGGAACAGACTGGAGCCGTTCTCTTGATCTGCTTCTGTCCTGGAGCTCTGTGTGTCTCTCTCCATGCTGCTCTTCTGTCTGTCTGCTGCTAACTAACCTCTCTCACTGTTTACCTGCTTCATCTCAATCTCCAGGAGACCAGAGCTCTGCCCCGGGGAAACACAGGCGCTGCAGTTACCCCCGAAGCATCATCAAACACTCGTTCTGTGAGGGACGTGGCATTTAAAACAGTTTTTGGAGCCAGCTCCTTTGTCTTACTAACACTCATCTGAAAGCTAGCAATTATGTAAGTATTAAGTTACGGCTCGATTGGAAACAATGCACCATTAAAATATTCTGATGTTTTTCTTTTAACTCACACTTTGTTTAGAAAATTGTGAGTAATAATGTTTTTAAAATTCAGTTTAATAGTTTAAAGATTATGTCGGGAAAAGTGCTGCTTTACATTTCTTTATGTAACATTATTAATATATTTAAATTTAATTTTTTTTTTTTTGTAATTTTGTCATGTGCTTTTGTTTTTATGATGATATTTCTTTATAGCTTTTTAATTGATTTTTATTTTGGCTTTAGTCATTTTATTTTATGGTAATTTTTATAAGTTTTACATCAAATATATACCGTATATATATATATTTAATTTAATCAATTATACTTTTTTATTTCAGCTTTTTTCTATATAGTTGAAATTTTATATTAGTAGTTTTAGTATTTATATATATATATATATATATATTTTTTTTTTTTTTTTTCATTTTTAAGTGCGAGTTTTTGTCTAATATTTAAATTCCGTTTTATTTAAAAAATTAGATTTTTGTAATTTAAATGTAATTTTATTAAGTTTAATTTATTTATATTTTGTTGTATTTTTGGCTGTATTCCAATTACCAAAAACTAAATTATAAAAAAAAAAATTCAGACACAATTTTTTTTTAAGTTAACAGTAGCAACACTGATCTGAAACAAGGGCGAAAGAATAAAATCAATATTTAAATACGTTTAAAAAGTAGCAAACATAGACAAAAGTACATAACGCTTTTGCTAAATGGTTGAGTTCCCCGGGACACAGAAGTGCCTGGACACAGAGCTGCAGTGTGTCCTCGGGTGTGTTGTATGTAGTGTACTTCTGCTCTGATGAGGAGAAACATGAGTCAATGTAAGAGCATGACAAACCTTTCTGCCAGTCCTGTGTTTGTCCATCAGCCGGACCAACAGAGACTCCGATCTGACCAACTCTGCGTCCAGATCCCGTGAAGCCATGACTGCCTGTGTGTGTGTGTGTGTGTGTGTTTACACTGGTTACTAAGCAACAGCAGCTCTGGACACTCCTGCACCCTTCCGAAGCTCTCTTTTAAGGGAACAGTGTACCCTTTTTTTCTGATTCTGTCTGTTTGAGGATGCAATATTCAGAAGAGCACCTACTGAGTAGACCAGAGAAAGAAGTGTGCATCATCATTTGTAGAAATTTGTAACATTTAAAGTTATTAAGTGCATTATGTTCAAAGTGGATGTCATGATAAATGTCAGACTGAAGGTTTGAAAAGCAGAAATACAGATGTTCACACAATATATAAATGCTACGTGAGATTAAAATGATACACACTAGCAGTCAAAACAGTACGATTTGGGATGTTTTTAAAAAAAGTCTCTTCTGCTTCACCAAGTCTGCATTTATCTGTTCTGAAATAAAAGCAGTCATATTGTGAACTGTTTTAAAATAACTCCTTTCTATATGAATATATATTAAAATGTAATGATTTTGATTGGAATGGTTAGGAAGATATTTTAATAACGGGGTCAGCCTTTCTTCTGGAGTAAATCAGTTTTCATTTCTCTCTGAGACAGAGTTGCTCACATGTCCAAAGAAGAAGCCTTGATGAATAGAATTAACTCTTAACTCTAACTCTAACTAACTGGAGGATTCACTGTAGGTGTGTGCCGTAAACTAAGACTGCATTCACCTTTCCTTCAGAACACAGAGTAAACACACACTGCTTCGGTCTTGCATTAACCCTTAACGTGAAGAGGATAACAATCATCTGCTTGATCTAGAAAAAAGTTGCAATTACCAATTATTTTTTATTCAGTAGCAGAATATTGAATAGAACAAGCACGTTTATATTTAGTTCACAACAAAACAAACAAGAGTTAAATACACTACAATATTTATCAGAATATATGACAATTCTATTAATATAAAAGCAATATACATTTTGTGTTGTTTCAAGGCATCTGACGTGTGTGCGGTTACAGAAGAATAACGCTTTGTTACACACTTCACATTCAAAGATTGGAAACGATATGAAAAGAGTGAAATGTGAATGGCAGGAAGCATGGAGCGGTGAGATGTTCACTCTGTGTGTGATTGGTGGAGCGTCTGGACGTTCAGCAGCAGGCCTCCCTCGGCCCTCAGCACCAGCTGATAGAGACGCCGCACCGGTCTGGGGCCCGGCAGGATCCTGAACCTGGACAGAGTCTGAGCCACCACCACCTTCATCTCCGCCATAGCGAAGTTCTGCCCGATGCAGTTCCTGCAGGACCAGACACAGAGACAGAGAGAGTGTGTGTGAGTGAGTGTGAGAGAGAGAGAGTGTGTGTGTGAGAGAGAGAGAGTGTGTGTGAGTGAGTGTGAGAGAGAGAGAGAGTGTGTGTGTGAGAGAGAGAGAGAGAGAGAGAGAGAGAGAGAGTGTGTGTGAGTGAGTGTGTGTGAGTGAGTGTGAGAGAGTGTGTGTGTGAGAGAGAGAGAGAGAGAGAGAGAGAGAGAGAGAGAGTGTGTGTGTGTGAGAGAGAGAGAGAGAGAGAGAGAGAGAGAGAGAGAGAGAGAGTGTGTGTGAGTGAGTGTGAGAGAGAGAGAGTGTGTGTGTGAGAGAGAGAGAGTGTGTGTGTGTGAGAGAGAGAGAGAGAGAGAGAGAGAGAGTGTGTGTGAGTGAGTGTGTGTGAGTGAGTGTGAGAGAGTGTGTGTGTGAGAGAGAGAGAGAGAGAGAGAGAGAGAGAGTGTGTGTGTGAGAGAGAGAGAGAGAGAGAGAGAGAGAGAGAGTGTGTGTGAGTGAGTGTGTGTGAGTGAGTGTGAGAGAGTGTGTGTGTGAGAGAGAGAGAGAGAGATTTTTGATTTTCACAATCGATTTATTATAAAATTTTTAATATAACACTTTACACACACTTGGAAAAAAAAAAAAAAAAAAAAAAAAATATATATATATATATATATTACATTAAATCTCTTGCAAAGACAATTTCTTCATTTTCAACTGAAACCAGAGCATAATTACAACACCACTGAGTTTCAAAAACCTTTAACGTACTCATCAATTTATGAAAATTAAAATCAATAAGTATTCTTGATTTTACCATATTTTTAAAAACTAAAACAACATCTTGTCCTGACTTCTCTTCAATCTTATTTCTCCTAGTGATATAAACAGCATATTTTGCTTGTCCCACAATAAAATTGATGACTTGACATTTGAACTTTTGTTTTGAATTGTAAAAAAAACCCAAAATATAATTTTGTTTTGAAAAACTAGTATTAAAATAATCTAAAAAAACACTTAATAAGTCAAAAAGAGGGTTTAGTCGCTTACAATACATGAAGCAATGAAAAATAGTCTCTCGTTCTGAACAAAAAGGACATTTGTCGCTTACAGTGGGGTTTAAAATAGACACAAATGCATTTACAGCAATGGCTCCATGTAAAATCCGCCACTGCAAATCACCAATATTCTTTTTTAATGGTGGTTTGTAAAGTGCTCGCCAGACAGGTTTAGTTTCAGAATTGATTCCTAATTTTTCTCTCCATACTGTATCTGTTTTAGTACTTAAATTTTGCTGATGAGTAACTTTAACAATGCATTTATATAATATTTTCCCTTCTACTGTACAAAAATCAATATAATCATTACTTCCAAAATTGAACAGGGGGCTATTAAAACAAAACTCATCTATAACAGGGAAAATTTCAAGTTCAGGAAAAAGATCTTTACTATCAGGGCTTAAAGTCCCTGCACCAAACTCTTGTAAAAGTATCTTCTCTTCATCAGTTAAAATCATAGTTATTTTTTCTAGAAATTTTTTTACAAACCGTATTGATCGAACTCCTAATAGGTTAGCTACTTTTTCAGCTCTCAGTAAATTATAACCTGATTCATTTATAATGTGTTTTAGTTTAAAAACCTTTTTATTACATAATAAATCTGTTAAACCAGGAAAATCTTCTGCCGAAGTATCAAACCTAGCTCCAAAAACAACTGGTTCTTCCAATAACCAATGAAGAGAAGTTGCTGGTTCCATCCAGCGATGTTTAAAGAAACCCCACACTTTGAACAGATTTTGATAGAAAGAAGGAATTTCATTAAAAGTCAATCTTTTATGGTCCATTAGAAACAATGTTAAATCCACTTCCATATTGCCAACTCTTCTCAAGATACTTAAGGCCAGTGGTCTCCACACCAATGAATAAGGTCCCATCATAAGTTTCTGTATATATTGGAGACGGTAAGTGGCTCTTCTACAAGCGAGATTTACAAGACCTTGACCTCCTTCCTCTTTGGGCAAAAAGAGAATGCTTTGAGGAGTCCAATGATACTTGTCCCAAAAAAAGTTCACCAATTCTCTTTGAATATTAACAAGGAGTCCGTTTGGAGGGTCAACACAAGCAAGTTTATGCCATAGTGAGGATGCCACAAGATTATTAATTATAAGAATACGTCCTCTATAAGATATCTGAGGCAGCAACCATTTCCACTTTTCCAATCGACCTTTTATTTTCTCTATTAAACCTTCCCAATTTTTCCTAATAAAGTTTTCATTTCCTAGATAGACACCAAGGTATTTTAAACCTCCTCTTTTCCAAATCAGTCCTCCAGGTAAAGCAGGAAGATCTCCACTCCAACTTCCCACCATTATAGCTTCACTTTTCCTCCAATTTACTTTGGCAGAGGAAACTAGTTTAAAATCATTTACAATTTTTTCTAGCTTAATAACATCTTCCTTCTCATTTACAAAAACAATAACATCATCAGCATATGCAGAAAGGTGTAAAGAATTATTACAATCAGGAAAACTCAAACCTTTTAAATGAATTCGTAGTTTTTGCAGTAAGGGTTCAATTGCCAGGGAGTACAACATACCAGACATAGGACATCCCTGCCTGACCCCCCTTTCAACTTTAAAAGGAGCACACAAACCACCATTAATTTTAAGAACACTCTCAATGTTACAGTATACAGCCTTTATCATTGATATAAACGTATCGTTAAACCCAAAAGCCTTTAAAGTACTCCATAGAAACAAATGTTCAACTCTGTCGAATGCTTTCTCTTGATCAAGAGAAATCATTCCAGAGTTAATTCCCAGGAGTTTAGAAGCATCAAAAACATCTCTTATTAAAGCAATATTATCAAAAATAGACCTGTTGGGAATACAGTAAGTCTGATCACAGTGTATCAATTTGCTTATTATTTTACTAAGTCTCATAGCTAAAGTTTTGGACAAAATTTTGTACTCTGAACATAAAAGTGAAACAGGGCGCCAATTGCTGATATACTGAAGATCCCCTTTTTTGGGTAACAGTGTAATGACTGCTCTTCTGCAGCTTAGAGGCAATAGTCCTCTTTTCAGACTGTCATTAAAAACTGTCAGCAGATCTTCTCCTATGACGGGCCATAGAGTCTTATAGAACTCAACAGGCAGCCCATCAATTCCTGGAGATTTACCATTATCCAAGCTCATCATGGCAGTATAAAGCTCTTTCAATGACAACGTCTGTTGTAGATCATTGTTAGACTCTTCATCCACCTTTGGCAGTCTTTCAAGAAAATGATCAGCCTCTGCACCCCATTTCCTCAGTTCAGATTTATAAAGGTCAGAAAAAAAACCTACAGCACAGCAACGTATGTCAGCAGGCTCAGTTAGTTCTTGTCCTGTAGCTGAGCGTAAAGTATGGATCATTTTACTTTGACCTTTTTTAATTTCTAAATTAAAAAAGAATTTTGAGGGAGCATCCATTTGTGCCACAGTTTGAAACCGTGACCGGACTAAAGCTCCCTTTGCTTTAACTCCCAACAGGTCTACCAAAATAGATTTCTTTTCTTTCAGATCATCAATATGTTTTCTGTTGTTTTTTTTTGATGCTAATAAATCTTGTAAAACAGTAATTTCCGTCTCTAAAATCTTCATTGACTGGGCTAGGTCTCGAGTAACATTAAGAGTGTACTTTTGACAAAAATCTCTAATAAGAACTTTTCCACAATCCCACCATTGCGATAAAGATACATAAAAATGTTTTTGCTGCTTAAAAGTTTTCCAAAAAAAACTAAAATTTTCTAAGAATTTTTCATCATTCAGCAATGAAGTATTAAAAATCCAATAAGCACTTTTATACTTAACACATTTAAACAAAACACTACACAGAACTAAGCTGTGGTCAGAAAAACCCACTGGAATAATTTTACAGAACTTAAAAAGATTTCGTTGATGTTGAACACTATATATTCTGTCAAGCCTTGCTAAGGATATATAATTTTCAGTACTATGAGCCCAAGTATACTGTCTAACATCTTGATTCATATTTCTCCAAATATCACATAAATCATGTGTTTCAATTAATTGTATAAGTATTTTCTGAGAAGCAGCATGTGGTTCTATATGATTTCTATCTAACTTAGAATTTGCGGTACAATTAAAATCCCCACCTATAAATAACATATCATCTGGATTTAAGTCTTTTAAGACAGCATCCACCTTATCAAAAAACAAAACTCTTTCTAACCCCTTTGTAGGAGCATATAAATTCAAAAGCACCATGGTAACTTTCTCATATTTTACTTTGATCTTTAACAAACGACCACCAATTATTTCTTCAACATCACAAGACAAAGGTAAAATGTGTTTTGAAAACAAAACAGCAACACCTCCACTAACAGAGGATTTATGACTTAGGACAATCTGTCCATCCCATTCTCTTTTCCAGTCGTTCTCATTTTTAAAATCACTGTGTGTTTCTTGTAAAAACAAAATATCAATTTGCTTTTGTCTACTAAATTCATATAACATCATTCTTTTATAACCATCTCTGGCACCATTTAAATTTAAAGTTCCAATTTTAAAATTTGTCATATTTATTTTAGAGACAAGAAAAAAAAATAAAAAAGTTGCCAAAAAAACTATTTTTGGCAAAATTTTAGAAGTTGACAGCTTCATCTTTATTACATTTTTTTTTCAGTTTGTTCACCAATTTTCTAAGACGATAAATCTCCACATCTTGAAAAGCTCCCTCTTTTATTAGATACCTTACATCATTAATAAATTGCTTACTATCAGGGAAGAAATCTTCTACTTGCACTCCTTTTACTCCTTTTGTTTCTTGCAGAAATTTGCTAATATCATTAGCACTATACAAGCAGATCAAGGTTTCATTTTGGGAACTTAGAGACAGATTTGAACATTGAGATATATTGGAATCAGAGGAATCTCCATCACTATCTGATGCCACACTCTCTTCACCACCCTCATCTTTCTTTACTTGTTTAAGTAACTTTTCTTTTCCACCACTTTTTTTCTTTCTTTTAACTGGGATCTTGAAAACAGATTTTGCTTCATTCTCAAAAACTACAGCATTTTCTTGCATATCCATTTCAACAACATCTGTTATGCAAACGTTCTCAGAAGGTTCAGCCTGCTCATAAGGCCTAGCGAATTCATCATTTTTACTAGACATGGTAACAATCTCAGACTCAGTTTTATCAGATCTTAACTCAGCAGCCACAACTGCAACCGGCCCAAGCTCACCGGCTTCGACCACTGACACACCAGCAATGTCAGTGTCATTTACGATCTCAGCCAGCGGAACAACAGACACCCCCATTTCAGTGCTTGTGTTAACAGCTGCATTTTCCTTTTTATTCGGACAATCACGAACAAGATGTCCAATCTTACTGCAATTAAAACATTTAATCGTAGTATCAGATGTTGCAAACACTGTATAATCGAAACCATCAATTTTGAACTTGAACACCAGATCAATCTCATCAATTCCGTTTTTCAACACCATGAAAACTTGTCTTCTAAACGAGACTAAATGTTTCACCAAAGGTGATTTGCACCCAAGAGGAATTTTCTTTATTGATGAAACCAGTTTTCCATACCGAGATAACTCTTGCACCAGTATATCGTCATTAATAAACGGAGGCACGTTGGACAGAATGACCTTTTTGGACGGGCTACTCAACGGTAAAACACTCACGAGTGAACCGTTCAACACAACGCCACTTTGGACAACTTCATTTGCCTTCTCAATTGATTTGAAAAAGATAACAATTGCACTATTCATTCGCGATGCAGAGACAATATAATCATGTCCCACAATCTCTCCCACGGCTAAACATACCTGCTCCACGTTAATCTTAGACTCCACCTTCACTCCATGTCGGCGGGTTAAATCTTTAAAACTCATCGTGTTTTGGTTCGTCATGCCTCCCAGCGCAACGCTGGTTGCAGACGGAAAAAAAGCTTTTAACTCTAACCGATCCAAACACAACAAAACATACAAACAAACACACAGCTCCAAATACAAAAGCACGATGCAGTCACCCTTACCACGCTCAGTTCATGCACTCCGACAGAGAAAGAGAGATCTAAAAAAAAAAAAAAAAAAAAAAAAAAAAAAAAAAAAAAAAAACACCCAAACCGAAAAAAAGAAAAGAAAAGAGAAAGAAAAACAAACGTTTTTGCCACAGCGGGCAAAAAACCAGCTTACATTCACCACGCGCTCTCCAGTCTCGCTCAACAGACGCCCACGCATGCGCACGAAAGAGAGAGAGAGAGAGAGAGAGAGTGTGTGTGTGTGAGAGAGAGAGAGAGAGAGAGAGAGAGAGAGAGAGAGAGTGTGTGTGAGTGAGTGTGAGAGAGAGAGAGTGTGTGTGTGAGAGAGAGAGAGTGTGTGTGTGTGAGAGAGAGAGTGTGTGTGTGTGTGTGTGTGTGAGAGAGAGAGAGAGAGAGAGAGGGAGGGAGAGTGTGTGTGAGAGAGAGAGAGAGAGAGAGAGTGTGTGTGTGAGTGTGTGAGAGAGAGAGAGAGAGAGAGAGAGAGAGTGTGTGTGTGAGAGAGAGAGAGAGAGAGTGTGTGTGTGAGTGACAGAGAGAGAGAGAGAGAGAGAGTGTGAGAGAGAGAGAGAGAGAGAGTGTGAGAGAGAGAGAGAGAGAGAGAGAGAGAGAGAGGGAGGGAGAGAGAGAGTGTGTGTGAGAGAGACTGAGTGTGTGTGGGTGTGTGTGAGACTGAGTGTGTGCGTGTGTGTGTGTTTGTAAGTGTGTGTGTATGTGTATGTCTGTGTATGTATGTGTGTGTGCATGTTTGTGCGTTTGTGTGTGTGTGTGTGTGTCTGTGTGCGCATGTATATGCGTGTGTGTCTGTGTGTGTGTGTGTGTGTGTATAATGACATGGGTATGACACAGGTATTACAAGGAGAGGGAGACTTATGAGGACATAACCCATGTCCCCATTTTTCAAAACACTTATAAATCATACAGAATGAGTTTTTTTGAGAAAGTAAAAATGCACAAAGTTTCCTGTGAGGGTTAGGGTTAGGTGTAGGGTTGGTGAAGGGAGATAGAATATACAGTTTCTACAGAATAAAAACCATTACACCTATGTGTGTGTGTGTGTGTGTGTGTGTGTGTGTGTGTGTGTGTGTGTGTGTGTGTGTGTGTGTGTGTGAGAGAGACTGAGTGTGTGTGTGTGTGTGTGTGTGTGTTCCTGGCAGGATGGTGTACCTGGGTCCCGCTGAGAAGGGAATGAAAGCGTGCGGTGAGCGTCCGTGTGAGTTCTCCGGTTCGAAGCGTGTGGGATCATAAACCTGCAGAGACAGAAACTCATCGATAACTCGTTCATTCTCTGCAGATCAGAGCCGTGCTGCTCGACTCGGGAGACAAACAAGTACCAAAGGAGAAAAGCTGTGGTGCGGCTAAATGATGCTGAATATAAAGATCATAACACCTAGTCCTGTCATGCCACCTAATCAATAAATACTCACCTCCGGATCGGGCCAGACTTCAGGGTTTCGATGGACACCATAAATACTGATCAAACAGAGACTTCCTGCAGACAGACACATGTGTGAACCTCAGCGTCATGATGTCAGGTGTGTGTGTGTGTGTGTGTGTGATGCTCTGACCCTGGGGGATGATGCAGTTTCCAGGCGTCTTCATGTTTTGGGAGTAGTAGCGGGTGAGCGCCAGAACGGGCGAGTGAAGCCTCAGACTCTCCTTGATGCACATAGTGGTGAAGGGCAGCTGACTCAGATCCTCCCTTCAGCCAATCACAGCACAGGATCACAGTTAGTGCTAGGATCACTGCTTACCTTCATGATAACACACTTCCACACTACTACATCTGCAGCATGATGTCTTTAGTGTATATACTATATACAGAGACTCTGTGTCCCACAATGCAATGTGCTCGGCTTGACCTTCACTTCCAGTGTGATGTGTGTCCAAGGGTCATTTATAATATCTCTCTCTCTGTTTTTTTTTTTTTTTTTTTGCAAATAAGCATATTGATTTCTGAGATTATAATTTGATTAATTAAAAAATTATTTATTTTTGACTATTTTACTTGTATTTAATTGCAAATTAAAAACAAGATTTAACAAAACAAGTTTTACAAAAAAAAAAACAGTTGGAAATGCAAATTAACAATGTATTGAATTATGATCTACATTATAAGTAGATGCATTTAAAAATGACTTATTATTGTATTATTTTATTTAACTGCATTACTAATCAGTTTTACGTCTATTTATTTCTTCAATTTAAAAATGATTTAAGAATTTATTATTTTATCTTAAATACATTTCTTTTTTAAATTCTGTTTTGTTTTTAACAGAAAACTATTACAAATATTTATTTTTGACATTATAATTGGATGCATTAAAATATATATATTATTTGAACCATTTATAAAAGATTTACTGAATATGTATTTTTATTTTTTATTTATTGTTTTTTTAACAGCATTTTAAAACATTAATAATAATAAATAAAAAGGCAAAATAACCATATTTATTTTTGACATTATAACTGGATTATTTATTATTTGACACATTTATGGTTTTATTTAACTGCATTGTAAAAGATTTTCTGAATATGTCTTTTTATTTTTAATTTCTTGTATTATTTGAACTGCATTTTAAAACATAATAATAATAATAATAATAATAATAAAAATAAATAAAAATGCTAAATTAATTAATATTTATTTCTGGGATTACTATACTGGATGCATTTTATTATTTGACTAATTTATGGTTTTATTTTAAAACATGAATTTCCTAGTTTTATATGTTTTCAGATATATCACTTTTAAAATTATTTATTAATTTATTGTATATATTAACACATTAAAAAAGCTGTTTTAAATTCCATTTTTATGTTTAAATTATTAAATTGATGGCTGAGTTTTTTTTTTTTTTAAGCGTCCTAGACTTAGTCCTTTATAGCATGCAACCTACTGAATTAATGTGACAACAATGTATCATACTACTGTTAGAATAAAAATGCGTTCAGTTTCCGATACTGTTTCTTTAAATGTGTGTGCAGGAAGATTCCTGTTTGATTGACAGTTCATCTGAAATGAGTTTCTCTGACCAGCTGATGTCCTGGTCGTCTCCGTCCCGCAGCACTGATCTGATTTCAGCTCGGCAGCGATCCTGATGATCCTGATGCATGGCCAGGTTGTAGAAGATCCAGGAGAGAGCGCTGGCCGTGGTGTCGTGACCTGATGAAGACAGCGGTGATGCTTCATCATCCACACACACACACACACACACACACACAGAACCAGTGAATATGAACACGAGACTCACCGGCAAACATGAACATATCTGCATGAGCCTTGATCTCCTCGTTCGTGAGTCCCTCGCCGTTCTCATCCTGAACAGGAGAAAACATACACATATTTTCATGATTTCTGAAGATCATGTGACTCTGAAGACTGGAGGAATGATGCTGAAAATACAGCGGAGCATCACAGAAATACATTACACTTTAACACAGATTCACACAGAACACAGATGATTTACATTAGAATAATATTTCACAATTTTTACTGTGTTTTTGATCAATTAAAAGCATTCGTTGTGAGCAGAAGATTTATTGTATGTAGTCACTTGCTTTTGACAGCAGCAGTAAATCGATGAGATCCGTGTCTTTTTTCTTGTATCCTCCCGTGTGATCCGTGCGGTTCTTGCCGGACCCCTGCTGGTCGAGCTGGGAACGGCGTTCTTGTACGATTTTAGACGTGAACTCGTGTACGATGTTGCACGCCTTGCGGAAGCGCCGTCCCTGTTCGGAGCGCCAGTACAGCCAGTCCCAGTGATACGGAAGGTAGTGCTGCCTCTGAACCAGCAGTTTAGACAGCTCCAGAATGGCTGCGATGTACTCGCTGGGCTTCCTGAGAGACAGACGTGAATTTGTGAGCCAGATCTCTTTTATTGGTGTGTGATGCACAGACTCACTCACCCCTGGCAGTGACTGTCACAGCTGAAGGTGCATTTGAGCAGACTGTCCAGCGTCATCGAGCTCATGTGCTCGAACATGTCCAGACTGTTCTGCCCTTCAGCCAGCAGGCGGCGCCAGTTAGCCTGAGTCACACAACAAACACACACACACACACACACACAACCACACAACTAACCGCTGGCCTCTGGCTTCAGTTCACACACACATTCAGCTTCCGCTTTCTAGAAAGTGTTAAAACACATAAGCTACTGTAATGAGCTACTGTAATGATGGCTCTACTAAAAATAGGAAGAAAAGGTGCATGAAATACCCTCCTAAAAAACACGCCGAGGTCGCAATTTCACAAAAAGAAACGAGAAATAATATTTAGCTTAAAGAATAGGAAGCATATTTTAAGATCATTAAAATAATGCATTGGGAATCTGGGGAATATTTCAATAAATTTCCATGAAAATAATGTCACAATCAGGGTAATTATAATTAAATATAACTAAGAAAAAAAATAATAAAAAAAAATAATATATATATATATATATATGTAATGATAACTGGAATAAAGTAAAATACAAAAAAGTTTGTAGTTTAAGTTGAATACTAAAGTAACTAATAAATAAATAGTCAAATTGTAACAAAATAGCCCAAAAATGTTTAAAACTTAACAAATTAAACTGAAACAGTTCTTATAATGAACTAAAACTAAAACCAAAAAAGTACTTGAAATAAATACATTATAAATAAATAAATTAAAAAATCCTAGCTAGTTGCCACTAACTAAAAATAAAAACAAAATTGCTATAACCTTAGTTTTTAATAAAATAATGAAAATAAAAACTGAGTCAAAAATACTACTGAACACTAAAATAAATAATTTTAACTGAAATAAGTTCAAATATAGAAACAGTTGAAATTCCAAAAATAATAATAAAAACTAAACAGCCATAACTACAACTAAAACTAAAAAAAAAATTCACTACTTATAAATATAAAAAGCATTTAACGTTTTTTTTTCCAGCTAGTAGCCACTAAGTAAAAATAAAAATTATATAGACATTAAAAATAAATACTAAACAAACAAAATTGCTATAGCATTAGTTTTAAATAAATATATAAAATGAAAAGCTGAATTGAAATACTATTAAAAATCACCAAAGCAGTATCTCAATGGTGCTAAAATAACACTGCAACGGAAAGCAAAGGGAGGGTTTATTAACTTCATGTAAAATGATTTCCTTTCGATCCTGCCGTGAAATCATGACCTGGAAGTGTTTTGTGAGGCTGACCCTGCTCTCAGATGAGTATCTGGAGTGTTTCAGCTGCTGTGTTATCTGATGTGATTAAACTCAATGTGGCTCAGCGCCTGCTTTCTGCTGCCAATGCAAACACTGTTTCTGTGAGATGAGTGAGATCGCACGAACACACACAAACACCAGGAAATGATCTGTCGTCACATTACTGTAGGAATCTGCAGCTTTGCAGCGTTTCTGTCAGTAAAACAACCTTTCAAATAAAGTTGAATGGTGTGTGTTTGACATACATGCATGGTGTTGGTGGAATGGTTGAATACGTGAACATATTTTTTGAGGATGTCGAAGTGGAAGGCAGGAGTCAGAAGTCGGCGATGGCGTGACCATTCCTGACCGTTCTGCAGCAGAAGACAGTGACCTGCAAGACACACAGGAAGTGCTTGATACAGATAAAAACAAACTGTTTAAGACTTTAGGTTCGGTTACGCTTTTGAATGTTTTGAAAGAGTCTCTCCTGCTCAGCAGGGCTGCATTCATTGAATTAAAAATGCTGTAAAATTGTGAAATATTATTCTAATGTAAATCATCTGTTTTCTGTGTGAATCTGTGTTAAAGTGTAATGTATTTCTGTGATGCTCCGCTGTATTTTCAGCATCATTCCTCCAGTCTTCAGTGTCACATGATCTTCAGAAATCATGAAAATACGATGACACAGTTAATATTTTTGTGGTAACTGATGCATTAGATTTTTTAGGATTCACAGATGAATATAGAAAGTTCAAAAGAACATTGTTTACTTGAAACAGAAATCTTGTGTTACTTTATACATGTCTTTATTGCCACATCTGATAAATGTAATGTCTAAATGAACAAACGTATTCATGTCTTTCAAAACAAATTGTAACTGACCCCAAACTTTAAAGCAGTTCTGTAACTTTTGCATAATATTTAAGACAGAGAGTATGTGTTCAGATGTGTGTTTGGACATCACTTACCCAACCAAGGTTTCATAAACCCATAAAAGATCTTGTCTTTGAAAGTAATGTTTGCTGCCAGAACAAATATAAAGAGTTTGTTATTACAACACTGGATTCATAGCGATGGATGATCTTTTACACACTAGTGAAGTGTTGAACTCTAAACATTAAACAGCGACGGCTGCATGTGACCTCTACACTGACACCCGAGATGAACTTTGAATGAATATTTCACAGAGAAACTCACTTATTAGGTCACATTTCATTTAGTTGACTCAGCTGGTCACTGAACAGAGACTTTCGTGTTTATGAGTTGAGTTTAAAGCAATAGTTCACACAAAAATTTTAATCTGAGATCCGGATGAGTTTGTTTCTTCATCAGGTTTGTAGAAATGTAGCACTGCATCAGTGTCTCATCAACGGATGATCTGCAGTGAATGGGTGCCGTCAGAATGAGAGTCTGATAAAAACATCACAATAATCCACAGCACTCCAGTCCATCAGTGAACATCTGGAGAAGACAAAAGATGAAACACATCCAGCATTAAGATGATTTTAACTCAAATAATCCATAATAACACTTCCTCCAGTGAAAAAGTGTTCTGGTCTGAATCAGGAGAGAAATCTGCACAGATCAAGCAGCGTTTAAACAGATCTAAACAAATCTGTGAGAGACAACAGGAGATGCACTTTTTCACTGGAGGAAGTGTTATTATGGATTATTTGAGTTAAAATCATCTTAATGCTGGATGTGTTTCATCTTTTGTCTTCTCCAGATGTTCACTGATGGACTGGAGTGCTGTGGATTATTGTGATGTTTTTATCAGACTCTCATTCTGACGGCACCCATTCACTGCTGAGGAACCATTGATGAGACACTGATGCAATGCTACATTTCTCCAAACCTGATGAAGAAACAAACTCATCCTGATCTTGATGAGAAAGCATCTGTTAGCGTACACTGTTTGTGGTTTCGTACCTGAGGCTGTCAGAAGGGATTTGATGTAGTCTGGGTGGAAAAGCCGGACCATGTTGTAGAACGGACCCAGATACCAGGCACAGGAGTGAACGTACCTCCTGACCAGATCATCAACGGCCTGCAGTCCCTCTTCATTATGACGCATCTGAAACACACAGCGGAGGAAAATCTCTCGCGGGCTTCGATTAAAAGCATAAGTGTTATAATTCAGCTCCTGTGGCTTTAAAACTCAACATCATGTGAAGTGTTTAATATTCTGACAGAGAAAAAACTCTGACTTTGAAGTTTACACTGAAAACAAAAAACACAAAAACTGTTCAGATGCTCACTGCATACTGTATACTACAAACTCTTTTTAATAGTATGCGAAACAGTATGTGTTTTGCAACAAAGCATCACAAATAATAGCATGCTACATTATCATCTTTTTCTTTTGAATGTTAAGTGAACATTCCATTTGATCATTTTGCAAACATTATGAGAACGTTACTTTTGAGTGTTCTCTGAATGTTTGTGTCTTCAGCTTTGGCAGTTTTGGAAGTTATTAATGTAGAATGAGGAAAAGCAGTGGATATTAGACCTGCTTCCTGTTCATTCGTCACACTGGAAACGAAAGCTGAATTGCACTACACATTCTGACAAATGTAGTAAATAACCTTGTTTTTGCATGCACACATAAAGTTTGCATACTAAATGCACAGGAGTATCCTGATAGAATGCTGTTCTGAACATCAGCACAGCACACGCATTGTGTGAACAGCATTACATGTGCATAAACATGCAAATAACACGCCTGGGCTATAATGCTGAATTATCACCCATGAGGAAATCAGATCTAAAAAACTCAACTGATCAGATCAAACATGAGCTCTAAGACCCCAGATAGTGATCTTTTGCAGAGCAGTGCAGTAAATGTCTAGTTCCTGTATCTTCAGACAGTGCAGTGAGGTACTATCACTATTGTTTCATTTGAAAGAATTTCAGTTAATGAATTGAATTGATCAGTTTCATGCGTGGCTTGTGAAGAACCCGTTTTTCTGCTTTGCCTTCCAAATAGATGATATTGCTCACTGTACATATGCTTATGCAACCTAAAGGCAATGCAATGTCAGTTTGTAACTTCCATATTCCCTGTCGTTAGTCACTTGAGCAATAATGTTTCCTCCACTGGTAGAATAAAAATACAGTGTAAGAGAGAGACACGACTATAATAGGAATTTATCAGTATGCAAATACAAAATATGCCAGTGAAATCCCTCAGATATTATAGATTTGCTATTAAAAAAAAATAATTTAGTGGATTTTCCCAGCTAACAAAATGTATTAGAACTTTATGAAAACATGTTACTTTGTTACTTTAGCATTCTACTTTGTAACTTTTGCATGCTGCTTTGTTACTTTTTTGCGTGCTGCTTTGTCACTTTTGCATGCTACTTTGTAACTTTAGCGTTCTACTTTGTTACTTTGGTGTTCTACTTTGTAACATTTGCGTGCTACTAGTTACTTTTGCGTTCTACTTTGTAACTTTTGCCTGCTAATATGTTACTTTTGCGTGTTACTTTGTTACTTTTGCATGCTACTTAGTTACTTTTGCGTGCTACTTTATTTTGTTACTTTAGCGTGCTGCTTTGTTAGTTTTAAATGTTCTGTAAACATTCTGCAACTAGTAGTTACATTTTTTATTATTTTTTTAATGTTACTTTTAAGTAAACTCACTAGTCCCATGTGCCCCATGATCCAGTTCCTCTGCGGCGGCTGATTGAAGCACCGCAGCGCGCGTCGTTTGAGCGCGAGACGCGTCGCGAGCGCGCACAGGAGCGCCGCCACGGAGAGCGCGATGATCCTGAACGGCGAACAACCGGAGAGGAGCGCGCGCAGAAACCCGATCAGATCCGCTGACCCCTTCATCATCAGCAGCAACCTGCGGAGAGAAGTCTCTTTAGTGTCCAGCATGAATATCCAGCAGGTTTCATGTGTACACCAATCAAAACCGGAATTAAAAAACACATATATCTCACTTTATAAGGTATATTACTATAGCCGCGTATAATATATACGTGCATTATACAATATAAACACGCTATAAACACATAATGTGCGCTTTAAATGTCAGAAGAGTGAGACCTTTCTGATGAGCTGCCGCTGAAGTGTTTCTCGTCAGATGAAGTTCAGCTGTAGTTCCGGGTGCGGATGCATCATCATAAACAATCAGCATATGAACAACTGCCCATGAACGCTGACATGATGAATGCACATCACTGAGGAGTTATGGAAAACTGTTCTGTTCATAGAGAAAGTGTGAACATAGAGAAAGTATGAAGTGCAAATAAGTTTTAAATGTTAGCACTCATAATAATATTAATTTATTAAATAAATGTGTGTTTGAATTTGTAATAAAAACTCGAATGTGCATATGCATGTGTAATGAACTAAAGGGCAGCATGTTTACACGTTTATGTTGAACAGACCTTTAGTTTTGCATCGTTTGCACCGGCAGGTGGCGCTTTTGTAAAATGATAATTTTTGCAAATTAATATATCATCCATCATTATTGGTGTAAATGTTTTTTTTTTTTTTTTATACGATGTATAAATAATTTTTTTGTTGCTAACTTTTTGAAAACTTTAAATTAACTTCGAAGATTGTTTGTCTATCATCTCTATCAGCCCAGGTGACAAATTTAGGTTAGGGTGAATTCAGCTAAAGTGGGCCATTTAAGCGTGAAGAGTAAAACAACAGTTCTTGGATCAGTTAGTGCTGACTGATGTCATTGTGCCTGTTATAGAGCCAACAAAACGGGTCAACAGCCTGGTTGTAACTGAAAAGAAAAATGGCTCACTTTAGACTATGCCTGGATCCTCGTGAACTAAACAGGGCAATTATACGCCAGCCTACTCCATACCAACACCCGAGGGTCTGGGAGTGGGAGGCTTGTAAAAAGGCCGATTAGATTCAGTGATTTTGAAATGCACTGAGAAGAAAAGAAAGTTATGCTTGTGTTCTGAGTGTTTTGGTTAAAGATATAACGAACATATCCAGGTGCTGTTTATTATATCAGTTGTCTCAAGCTGTATATTATTAATTAAGCGAGTGGTAAAACTTGTTCATTATATGTTGGTGAGTAACTATTGTTTTCTTTCTGCATTTCCTCTTAAATGTCCTAAAAGGGGGGATGTAGCCTAGTATATGTGGCTGCAAAAGTCTGTGAGTATTGTAGTTACATCAATGTCCCGCTAGAGGGCAGTGTTATGTTGTGGATGTGGAGAAGTTGTTGCGTCCTGTCAGTGTGTGTGTGTGTGTGTGTGTGTTTGTGTCATATCAGGACACAGCTCTGTATAATGACATGGGTATTACAAGGAGAGGGTGACTTATGAGGATATAACCCATGTCCCCATTTTTCAAAACGCTTATAAATCATACAGAATTAGTTTTTTTTGTTGTTGTTGTTGAGAAAGTAAAAATGCACAAAGTTTCCTGTGAGGGTTAGGGTTAGGTGTAGGGCCATAGAATATACAGTTTGTACAGTATAAAAACCATTACGCCTATGGGATGTCCCCACTTTTCCCAAAAACAAACATGTGTTTGTGTGCGTGTGTGTGTGTGTGTTTTCTAGTGGCGACAGTCACAGTGCTCTCCTCTGATGTTTTATATGAAGAAAACCCACATAGCAAGAACACGATAGATGAAGATATTAGGCCTTGTTCCTGTTCTAGAACTGTTTATTTTCGCAGTAACTCTGCAGTGAACTACATGTCCCGTGATGCCTCGCGGTGCGCGTGACCGTCTCCCAGCAGTGGAATGCGCGGAATGTGTTTCCTGTGTTTGGCTCCATCATGAGCTCAGTCTCCGCGCTGCTCTGCTCTGCTCCGTGTGTTTCGGCGGAGCCTCCGTCGTCCGGTCCCGTGAATGAGCGGCTCTGAGAGGCTTCAGTGATGGCGGAGCCGCTGCTCAGACGAACCTTCTCCAAACTCCGCGCTAAAGAACGATTCCGCCGCAAGACGGACCCCAAACTCACCGGTGAGAGCCCCGACCACTGCAGACCTCCACTACTGCTTCTCATTTACACATCGGTTCATTGTTATTACAGAGCAGCTGAAGTTTTGCAGAAGATGCAAATGAAATAGGGACAAATACGCTGTAGATCTGTTACTTAAATTAAGTTTTAAATAAGTTTTTTAGTTTTGGAAAAAATTATGTAATGCATGCTTTCTAAATGTTTAGGCTGTTGTTATTATGTGCTTTTTGCTTTTATGTACCAGACAGAGTTTGGACTGTTTTTCCACATGTTTGATTAATTGTAAAGTCGTAAAAACTGATATATTCATTACATAAATAATAGCATACAATTCCAGCTCTGGATATAAGTCAACAAACTTTATAAGCTGATCTTAAAAACTAGAGGAAATACTATTTTAGGATTTAGTTTTTTAAAAAATATTATTCTAGTTAACTAAAATAGTTTATATATTTTTAACTAAAATATTATTTGTATTTTTTTAAAGGATAAATGCTAATATTTTTTCATATATATATATATATATATATATATATATATATATATATATATATATATATATATATATATGAAATTTTTTTTTTTTTGAAACATTTTAGTTAACTAAAGTACTATTTTTAAAATAAATGAATTTTTTAAATGGATGAATTGGAGCAGATAATTAAGGGAAAGCATTATGATGCAAACTAATTATATATTTTTTATTATTAGTTTTTACAAAATATTTTAATGGATGAATTGGAGCAGATAGTGAAGAAGTGTTATGATGAATAAAAAAATATTATTTTAGTTTTCTTCATAATAATTATTCCCAATCTGCTCCCATTCATCCATTAAAAATATAAAATAATAATATTTAGTTTTCATCATAATGCTTTTCCTTAACTATCTGCTCTACAAAATATTTTAGTTATCAAAAGATACAATTTTTAGGTAAAATGGTCTTCAAAACTTTTTTTTTTTTTTTGCATTTCTATCAAAAGGATTTCAGACTCAAGGCTCCATGTGTCTGAACTTCTGAGCGCTAGTGTAGTAGATGAGTTTATTTTGGAGAGGTGTTCATGTTGTATATCTCACAAAGAGAGCTCTGTGCTTTAGTGCAAGGCAGCTTTAGCTTCTTTCTCATGTGATGAGGATATTTTGACGGAACAGCGAGTGACAAACGCCGTGAGTCGGTTACATAATGTGTTGATTGGAGAGGTGCGCAGCTCTGACATCACACACAGCATCACTGTGTATCCTCCAGATGTGCAATTAACCCTGTAAAGCCTCTTACTCTGAAACAAACCCTCTAGACCATCAGTCAGACGAGAGAGGATGCATGGAGTAGATTGTGTGTGACTGCAAAGTCTCATGTAGAGGCCTTCGAAGTTTGTCAGATATAACACAGCAGGCTTTCTAGGGTTAATGCATGAGTATATAGTTGTTTTACACACACATAGTCTGCTAGACGTTCACTTCAACCTGACTGACACTTCTATACACCGAGCGTTTCGAGGGAATCTCTTGTGTATTCATTTGTAGACTAACAAACATTAGATTTCAGCTTTAAATGACTGTGTTGGTTAAGTCTGGGTTTATTTACTCAGCCGCTCGGTTTCTTCTCTCTGAGAGCGTTCTTTACCGCGGTACACTGATGATACTGTGATTAGTGCCTTGTTCATGGAGTGTGGGATTATTTGCTTGATAATCCAAGGGACTGTGCATGAAGAGTAATCATGGTGCATGTAGTAACTCTAATCTCTTATTGTGTGTGTGTGTGTGTGTGAGTTTGCATTTTAAATGAAGTCCATGTACAGAAACGAGAGGTTCGATGTCATGTTTGCATGATGAGGTCATCTCAGAAACGAGAGAGAGAGAGAGATGTGGACGGCTGCATGAGTAACGACTCATAAACGAACAGAAATAGTTCACCCAAAAATGTGCAATTCTGTCATGATTTTCTCACCTTCAAAATCTGTTCGGGTTTCTTTTGTGAAACACTGAAGAAGATGCTTCGTCTAATGTTTGTGCATTTAATGCATCCTTGCTGAATAAAAGTATTAATTTATTTTTTTGCATTAGACTTTTAAGTAGTTTTTCACGGTTTCCGCAAAAATATTGTGCAGCACAACTGTGTTCAACACTGAAAATAATCAGAAATGTTTCTTGAGCAGTAAATCATCATATTATTCTGATTTCTGAAGATCATGTGACACTGAAGACTGGAGGAATGATGCTGAAAATACAGCGGAGCATCACAGAAATAAATTACACTTTAACACAGATTCACACAGAAAACAGATGATTTCAATTGTAAAAATATTTTAAAATTTAACTATATTTCTGATCTCAATAAATGCCACCTTGTTGAGCAGAAGAGACTTTTTTCAAAAACTTAGAGAAATCTTAATTATTCCAGAAGTCTTACTGACACTTCTCCAGTTTTGGATTATTTGTTAAAAATCACGTTGGATAAAAGTGTCTGCTAAATGCATGACTATCACAGTGCATTCTGGGATTGCATTGATACCGCCTTAGAATTTGGTCAAAAAAAGCTATGCTTGCTATTTTTCTCATCTCAGATCCGTTAGGAACGAGGGCAAAAACTGAAGCTGAAAGTCTGTGAGAATCAGAGTCTGAGAGACAAAGAAGGAATGTGAACTCTGTGCTTGGGAATAATGATCCCAGCTGCTGTGTGTGTGTGTGTGTGTGTGTGTGTGTGTTGATCAGTGAGGGTCAATAGAGCTCTTTGAGAGAAAACTCCAAAACAGAAAACACATTTTAATTTATTGAATGAATATTAATTTAAAGCATTGTTTGCTCTTCTCATGTACCAAACCAATAAAAAAAGGTAATATATATATTTTTTCCCTTTTATTTATTTATTTTTTTATCTTTTTTTTGGGGGGGGGGGGGTCATCTAATATATAAAGAAAATTCAGTAACTGTTTTTTCATACATTAATGTTAACGAATAGGACTTTTTTGTGTAGTGTTATACTTTTAGTTTAAGTTTCATTAATTTTATTATGTGCTTCTGACATTTTTATCAGTGTAGGTTTCGTTTGTTTCTGTTTAAGCTTTTAGGAATTGTAGTATTTTAACTTAAGCTTATTTCAGTTAGTTGTGATTGTTGTAGTTCGCTGATCATAGGAAGCGTTGCATTGGAAATCTAGTCACTGTTTGAGTGTAAACCATTGCAATCAGTGTTAATTAGATGAGTTTTGTCAGCATCTTCTGTGTACTTCAGCAGGCTTCCTCTAGGAAATATATTTATGTTTTTAATCCTTTTTTTAACGACTTCCTTTTCCCGAGGCTCTTCCTGGAAACGCAGATGCGCAGCTTGAAAACTCTCAATCTATTTATTTATTTTTAAACAAATTATATAATTATTGTCTAATAAAAAAAAAAATGTTACGATGTTTACAGTGTTTTCTAAAATGTATTTACAAATATTATATATATAAAAAATAAAAAATATGTATTTATTTTTTAAATGAAAATATATAAATATTGCCTAATTTTCAACAAACATTTTTTAAAGTAATGAATAAATTTATCCAGTTAGTGATTTTAAAATTTATTTTTCTTGTATTTATTTTTAACTAAGTGGTTTACAGCATATTTACATTAGTAGTGTGTCATAAGAATTATTAAGTATTATTATTATTAAAGTATTATTTAAAATAATAATTGTCTATACTTTAAAATCAAATCAAATAAAAAAACATGGCCTAATTTTTTACAAATTATATTTTCAATATTTGTATTTATTCATCCAGTTAGTTATTTTCTTGAAAAAAAAAACTTTTTTTTTTTATTGTTTGGCAAAGCAGATTTTATGCTTTTGCTTCTAAATAGAATTAGAATATAATGTGTGGTTCGAGGCACTCAAAAATAGCTGTCACCATCTAATAAACTGATAATGCAACACTTCCAAGCTGAAAAAAAGTAAAGCATTGAGGAAAACGTTCCATCTAAATAAGAAAAAACCCAAGACCAGTATAATGCATGATATTTAGAGGTCATGCATGCTCTAAATAATAAATATTTATATTTAAAGTGTTTACATCATCAATGTCTGTTTTAGTTACCATAGAATGCATCTTTATAGTTTGTGCACCGCTCACTTCTCACCATCAGAAAGAGATTTTGCTCCACAAGAAGAAAAATGAGAGAGAACATCGAGCGCAGATGTGTAGAAGCGCGTTTCCTCTCAATCTAATGACTGAGAGACTTTGCGCAGATCTGATCTGATGTTTGAGCTCTCAGGAAACATCTTCATGGGGGATCTGGAGAGACCGGGGCTTATCCCGATTGTGTTTCCCTTTAGATCAAGTCTGTATTCACTCTTACAGGTCTTTTAGACGACACCGAAACATTTCGATAGCTTTAAAGTGTACGTGTATTTATTCTGGCGTTATTATTGCTGCTCTTGTAGATGAAATAACTCGTAGCAGTTTCCTAATGCAACATAAGACCATCTTCCGTGTTTTGAGTCTTTCCTGATGTGATTATTAATAGTTTGGCTTGTGTTTTCGGGGCAGATGAGAGCAGTACAGTGACAGGATGTCTCAAATTATGCTGTGGGCGGCTGAAGGGGGCAGGGATCGGCATTCTGGGAAAAACTCTTTCACTAGTACGCCGTGAATATTCTCAGCAAACATTGGCACTAATTATTGCACCCTGCCAGACGTGGTAAATATACTCGGGGGTAAACAAACATGCAGTTTAACAACAAACATGCATCACATTCAACTTTCATCAATCTGTCATAGATTAGTTTTCCGAAACACATCTGCGTTCGACTACTTTGAGTTTAACATCCAGATGCTTTAAAGCTGAAATGTGTTGCTTCTGAAACATTAGCTTTAACCCAATGTTAGTTCTTCTATTAGTTCTCCGTGATGCCCATGATATCCAGATAATCGTCTTAGTTGATATACTCCCTGTAAATGAGTTAAGTGAAGCTCTGGAGTCGTAACCTGCTAAATAGAGCCAGAGTAGTTTATTATCGATGTGCTGTTAAACCCAGAGGACTTCATAAACACACAGACTGTTGAATGAGAATCATAGGTGAAGGGTGAGTCCAGCGTGCCACTCGTGAGAGCGTGCTTTGTGTGAGCGAGCGTGTGTATGTTGGGGTGTTGTAATGAATAGTGAATAGGGTTAAGTGTGTGTGTGTGTGTGTGTGTGTGTCCAGCTGTGAAGGGAAGCCCTTTACACAGACCGCTCATTGAAAACCTCTCAGCGGCCCGACAGCTGTGTGTTTGACACTGAAATCACTCCTTGGACTTATCTTTTTGTCTTTATTTTTTACTGTTTATTCCTTATCCTTATCTTTTAATATATGTCTTCCTGCACCTATAAAGCTAGCAACATCAATGCATCAATTCCCAGCAAATGCATGAACTGGTAAACAAAATGCATGGATAAAAGTGTCCGCCAAATGCATAAATGTTATTCTCTGCACCATCCTTTCTATGCATTTTTGTCTATGTGTTATCTCAGCAAGTATTGCTGTCTGTTTCTCTCCTTCTCCTTTTCTTGGCTGCTTAGGCAAAACAGGAAGTCATCTGTTGGCCCACTTAACATACTGTAACACTTCCTGCTCAGGGAAGCATAAAGGGGTCAGTGTTGTGTTTTTCTGTTTTCATCTTGAAGTCAGTTTTTGGGTTTTGTAATGAGACATATTTTTGGGGCAAACCAAGATATTTACTGAAATACCAAAACCAAAAAAACAAAAACAAAGAGCGTACACTTTACATCATTTATATGCAATTTTATATGCAACTTGTATTGCATTCGAGGTACACATTTAGATTATATCAGTTCATGCATTGCAGAATCAAACCCTTGACATTGGCGTTGGAAACGCCATAATCTACCGTTTGAGCAGGAGTGTTAGAGAACACTTCAAATCAAAAGGTCTGCGAAAATCACATTTCATCCAAACGTTGAATTCGAACAGTCTGACGAAGGCATCAAACGACCAGTGAAAGTTTCAGATAAGCAGTTCCAGTCGAGTGCTTGGAAAAATCCAATTTGCTGGATTCCCAATTGATTTCAAAATGCTCCGGCACTTTCTGCGCCCTCAAATTAGACTTGCACATTCCTATCTGTCAGACTTTCCATCAGAGCTTTGTGCAGTGTTTAAGAAGCATTTGTGGTTTAGGCATTTGGTTGTGGAGAGTTGTCTTGGCCTTGTAAACTAGCAATGCTCAAGAGCGGTGCTAACTAAAGAGCGATTGACAGAGATGCTTTTATTCAGCACTTTCAGAGTCATGCAAGCCAGAAGAGATAATGTGCAGAGGGCACACGGGAGTTATTCATGGCTTCTGGAATTGGATAAGATATTTGGCTAACTGTGTGTCACAAGCCACGTTCATAATTTCAAGAGGGGAAAGAACAGAGAGAGAGAGAGAGAGGGGAAAACAGAGGAGGAGGGAGTTTGGAGAAACTTCCAGATGTGCGAGAGAGGGAGCGTAAAGTATGAGATGGTAAATATCTCCAGCCCTCCTCTCGAGGTCTGTTTTTGGTCTTTGGTTTTTTCCAGTCATCCTCTCTCTCCGCTGCTCTCTGTCCATGTACGTCACTGTAAACTCATCTCAGAAATGTTGTTTTAGGGAGGAATCAAAACCCTGTAAAGGTTAATCGCCCCCAGTTTCACTTTTACTTGTGGTATTTGATATTACCGTGTGTTGCAAGTCTCCAGTGGTCTATTCTTCATTAGTCACTCCAATCCAGACAAATACTTCAGCACCAAATAAGGCCAAAAACTCCTGCTATGGTAACGATTGCTGGTTTCTTTCCTCTGCCTTAGAAGTGACAGGGAAGGTGGAAAATTTCCAAAGTTCTTCATCGACTGCATCCACCTCAGGACGTGCTGAGACGGAGAGCTCCATCGTGGAGGAGTGTACCAGACGCTCCCAGATCACCGTCTCCAAAAAACAGAACTGGGCCAAACTTCCCTCTACGAGCAGAGACCCAGCCAGCACAGATCTGTGTACGAGCCTGGTCTACGGGCCACAGGACTGGGACTTGTGCTCCGGAAAGGCTGAGGACTCAAAACAGGCCTGGAGCCAAAGGACTTTAAGTGAGGATGATGGTTTGAAGTGGAAGCAGAAAGATCTGGAATTGGAGATTGGTTATTCCAGGCCACCATGTGACTCAGATGCCGGTTTACCGGAGTTGACGCCTGGCTGTATGGATGTGTGTGACTCTTCCAGCTCAGCGAAGATCTCTGGGCAAGGCGCCTACCTCCAGCACCTGGACAGAAGTAGTCGAGCCTGGGTACTGTCCACAGGAAAGCCCCAGGCATCAGATGAAGTCCTCCCAACCAGAAACACAGAGTTGCGGCATGGCCCATACAGAGATGGAAACATTTGGTACAACCCCATTCCTGAAGAAGATGACTCAAGGGCCACTAGAGGAACGGCTCAGGAAACATATGGAGATCCTTGGAGAAAGAGAAAAACTGAGGAGAAAAGAGACCAGAAACAATCAGGGGGTTTGACTCCCACCGGCCTCCATCAAGTAAAACAGACTCAAACTGAAGCCGACGTCATCAGGGCGGATAGTTCGGGTATGGTCAGGTTTTTTCCATTTATGTAAGAGTTTGTCACTAGCTTTGCCAGTATACTTGAATTTCACACAGCTGGATAAAATGAGCAGTTCTGTTTTGAAACAATATTTATAGTAAGGAGACAGAAATTCTGTGCTATGATTCACATTCACAATTTAAAAAAAAATAGGATGGGTAACACATTACATGTAACTAGAAGTTTTTTTCCTAAAACCTAGTGAGCTGCCTACCTAGACAGCATTTTAGGTGTGTCCGAGAGTTAATTATTATCGTGCTGCCTTCTAAGAAACCTTATTTTGGGGCCAATTTTATTGCAGTAGCCATGGAGAAGCCAATCCCAGAATGCAAATAGTTCAACATTATTTTAAAATTGATTGTTTTACTCAGTATTTGTGTGTGCATTTTTATGTTAACCAGAGTCATGTCTGTAGCTAAATGACATGCTAATTTCAAACTCTGCTTGGGGTCGATTCTCTGGAGCACTTCATATGTGAACTGCTGTTTTACTGCCTGTGTAGAGCAGTTGTTTCCAACCACGCTCCTGGAGCCTCCCAAGCACTGTCCCGGACTCATTACAAGTGACTCCAAGACCTAAAGCGAGTGTCTCAGACAAAGGAGACTACAAAATCTGCACTGTTGTGGCTCCCTCAAGGAACGTGGTTGGGAACCACTGGTGTAGAGACGGGCTGGGGAACTCTGGCTGTCGAAGGCCCCTGTTCTGCAGAGTTTAGTTCCAGCATTGATGGGACTCCCCTGTTTGTAGGAACCCTAAGACCTTGGTTAACGTGAGGTCCAGAGTTTCCCACCTCTGATGTAAGGCAGTGGTTCCCAACCACTTTCCTGGAGCCATACGAACGCTGCACATTTTGCATATCTGCTAAATCAGACACATCTGATACATTTGTAGAGACTCTAAGGCCTGAAATGTGTGTCTCAGACAAAGGAGACTGCAGAATGCACAGTGTTGGTGCTTCATGAACGTGGTTGGAAGCTACTGATGTAGAGAAGGTCTGGGCAACTCTGGCTCTCAAAAGCCCACTGTCCCATAGAGCAGGGTTATCCTAGCTTTCTTCTCGAGGGCTTGCGTCCTGCAGAGTTTAGCTCAACACACTTGTTTGGATGTTTCTAGTGAGTATGAAGACCTTGATTAGCAAGGGTTTTTGTTTAATTAGGGTTGGGGCTAAACTCTGCAGGACAGTGGCCCTCCAGGAGCAAAATTGCACACCCCTGCTGTAGTGTTTAGCTCCAACCCTGTAACCCAAGTCTGTATCTTTGTAGTAATCCTGAAGAACTTAATTAGTTCGTTCATGTCTGCAGGAAAGTGGATCTTAAGGTCCATAGTTGCCCAACCCTGATGTAGAGTGCTCCAAATCAGTTTATGACAGGAATGTCCAATCTAGCTCCAGGGAGGGCCACCTTCCGGCCCTAATTAAACCCACCTTGACCAACAAATCAAATCTTCCATTTCCACCCCCAAGGTTCCATTTCTGTTGTCCGGTATGTTTCTTGTGTAGGTAGTAAACATTAAGGCACCTCACTAGGTTTTTGGAACAGACTTGTACCGTAAGATACTAGAGAGCAACTTCTACTTGCCTGTTTAGGACGATCTTAAAGGTTCTAACACTGTGTGTTTCTTGCATTTTAGATCTGGTTGTGCTACAGTCAGACTGTATTAGCTCTGCTAGTGGTGTGAACTCTGACAGTCCTGGGGTGCCAAAGAAAAGCCCGGGAGAGGGTGCGATTGACAAGATCAAGTCTCCAGGAACAGTGCGGCGGCTTTCTATGAAGATGCGGAAACTCCCGGAGCTTAGACGGAAGCTTAGCCTACGCTCGTCCCGTAATCAGCGTAACGGACAAGGGAACGCCAGCAGTGCACCCGGAGCATCCGATGATTCTTCACCACCAAATGCACGCAAGGAATCGTCCAGCGTCATCAGCAAGTACCACCTGGACTCCAGTGCACCCGAAAGGCCAAGGCGTCGATCCTCTCGAATGGGTTCTGCCAGTAAGGGAGGATATCTTAGCGATGGAGACTCACCTGAACTCTTGCCCAAGCAGGGCGTGGGGTCAAAAGGGTCACCTACACCCCCACCACACAGTGGACCACAGGAATCACTCGCTGTGGCAGACGCAGAGTCGTATCGTTTGTACTCGCTGGCGGATCAGCCTCGCTGTGCTCAGAGACTTTCAGGGCTGCTCACGGTGCATCTGCTGGGCATCGACGAGCTGCTACGATCCCCTCGGAACGACGCTACTAAAGAAGTCTTCTGTGCCATTCAAGTGGACGGGGTGACCCGGGCTCGAACATCGCTTCTCACCTGTCGAGGGGCGAGTCTCCCATTAAACCACACCTTTAACCTGGAGCTCGAGAGGGCGCGGCTGCTCAAACTGGTCATCTCGACACCAACGAACGCCAGCGCTAACAACGACGCTGCGGTGCCAGCCGCTCCAGCACGTAGCCGGGTGTGCTGTTTGGGTGCTGTGGCTATACCGCCCCTCTTCAAGGGTAAGAGAGCTGCTCATTTGCAAATCAAGGTGAAACCGATAGTTCCCACTCTAAATTCTGATTGGATGAGCCATTTTTAAAGCTATTTTAAGATCGAAGTACTTCACTTGCATTCTATAGTAAGCTCATGTTTAGCCTAAAAAACCACACATTAAATTTGGCATGTTATCATCCATGTATATATTTTATTAAAAACATCTTTTTACCAAGAAGTCACAATCTTTTCTTTGGTGATGTATCCCGGATTTCTCCATCCTTTTAGTCCTCATAAACCCCTCCCCATTCAGCTCTGCTTCCATCCAATCAACAGCCGGTGGACTGAACCAAGTCCCGCCCTAGATTTTATTTTATAATCTGTTTCATTCGGATGTACATCAAAATAGCGATGAAATTATCTGTCACTACTTCCTTTACAAGTATTTCCTTATCTGGACTTGTTTGAAACATATCGCTCTCTTTTTTCCAATTATTCCGTGTTACTTTATTGCTTTCACTTGTAAATAATGTAAAGCATTCCTGCATATCTACAATTGGGCCATTCCATGTCAACTCAACCAGAGCTCCTTGGCTAAATTTTTTTTTAACTTAAATTTTTTTTTTCTATTGAAAGAAATACATAAATGCAGAAGAAGCAATGGATCAATAATGCACTGACACATTTCTACCATTGCACAACAGCCTTCCCACCCAGCCATACCCTGTATTTTCCTTGTGTTTTGCCTTTATCTCTTTATCTTTTCGGTCTCTGTCTCTCGCTCCCGCAGCGTCTCGCAGTCAGCAGCTGTGTGTCCGTCTGGAGCCTCGCGGATTGCTGTATGTGAAGTTGACCCTTCTGGAGCACTTCGTGACCCCGTTCCCCCGCCTCAGTGACCTGCCTCCTCCTAATGTGTTTGGGGTGGAGCTGCGCCACCTGGTGGAGAAGGAGGCGTCTGCGCTCCGAGTGCCTCTGATCATTCAGAAGTGTGTTTCTGAGATCGAGAGGAGAGGACTGAGGGTGAGAGGCGCTCAGAGATCTGTCAGACCCGATGTGTGTTTAGTGTGACTCTACTAATAGACTGTGTTTGTAGGGCGTGGGATTGTATCGTCTCTGTGGCTCGGCGGCGGTGAAGAAGGAATTGCGGGATGCGTTCGAGAGGGACAGTGCAGCGGTTACCTTAAACGACGAGCTCTATCCCGACGTCAACGTCATTACGGGTCAGTCGGCCTCAAATAACACACTATCTGATTTATTCATGTTCCATGATCGTTACTATCGAAGCTTATTTCAGTCGTGAAGTAATATCTATTTTATCTCACAGTTCTGACTTTTTTCCATCATGTATCAATTATAATATTCCAAGAAAAACAATTCTGAGACGTTTTATTTGGAATTATGAGATGCGAGAAAAAGTCTGAAATGTGAGATAAAACGTCACAATTACTACAAAGTGAAACCATAAAAAAAACTTGAAATAAATTAAATGCGAACTGAAATAAAATAAAGGATACAGAATGTATATAAATTGGTTTCCAAAGTGACATTTTTCATTTTCATATACTGTGCTAAAAAACCTGAAATTAAAATTAATTAAAAGTTATAGACATTTTAAAACAACAAAAAATATAAAAAATGCCAAAAACACACAGACAAATTACTAAAACTTTATCTGAATTTATCATGAAAGCAGGAAATATACAAATCAAATCAAATTCAAAATATTGACAAAAACTGTAATGCGATCTAAAACGATGCTAAAATAACTGGTGGAAACAAGACTTCTGAGTTTATATCTTGCAGTTCTGAGAAAAAGTCAGAATTGTGAGTTAAAAAGCCTTTTTTTGCAGTTATCAGAAACCAGTTTCCATATTTGAGTTTGTATATCAAGCTATTTGAAGGTAATTTTACAGTGGATATGTGTAGATGTAAATTTTGATTGTTTTTTTATTGTTACTGCCAGGCATTCTGAAGGACTTCCTGCGAGAGCTGCCGTCTCCTCTCATCACCCGGACGCTGTATGAAGTGGTGTTAGAAGCGATGATGGTTCGACCGGTCTGTAGAAACACCAGAGACGCTCCGAGATCCCCGAACACCGTCTCACTGCTGCAGTGTCTTCCTGAAGCAGAGCGGGTAATGACTCTGTGTGTGTTTATACACAGATGATCACATGAATCCAGTCTCATGTCAAGTCCTTTTTATATGTCTTGTATCTTAAACTTTAAAATCTGATCTCTAATGCATCCTCAGTGCTTGCTGTTGTTTGATGGGTGGGTGTGTGTGTGTGTGTGTGTGTGTGCTGAAGGCGACTCTGTCCTTCCTGCTGGATCATCTGAGTCTGGTGGCGTCTTACAGCGACAGCAACAGAATGACGTGTCAGAATCTGGCCGTGTGTTTCGGGCCGGTCCTCCTGACGCCCACACAGGAGTCGTGGCACGCCGGGATGACGGGCCCTGGATCAGGGGCCCTGGCGGGGTCTGGGGCCGGTCGAGGAGGCCGTAGTTTTGCTCACAGTGAAGAGATCGCCAGCGCTGTGGACTTTAAACGACACATCGAGGCTCTGCACTACCTCCTGCAGCTCTGGCCTGGTGAGTGTGTCCCAGACTCACAGCATTTATTCATTTCAAGCACATTTATACATAATATATTTTCTGGTTGCCCTGGTCCATATAAAAGTGTGCACTCAAGCAAAAAAGTATCAGCTGAAATTTGCACATTTCATGTTTATTTATAAAGCACTTTAATACAGATTCAGTACAGCTTCCACACAGTTTTACATATAATAAACAGGAAAAGTCTAATTTATTTGCATTTTTTCAAAGCAGCCTACAGAAAATCACAATGTTAATGTTTACGATATCTTATTATCTTCAGTTGCATTTAAGCAGATTAGAGTTGGACAGTAATAGCCTTACATTTGGTAAAATTAGGCATACATTTGCTATATAATTTCATTTATAAAGCAGCTCTGCAAAAGATAATACAGTGGCATTAAGTTCAATTTTTCAGCTGCCTCATGCAACATCAGTAAATTTTACTCTGTATTAATTGTTTCTACAAAATGCACCACAGAAATGATTCACATCAGGCTTCAATGCTTCTCGATGCAAACATCATTTGCCGTTTTGCATGCATTCGCTGATTCCACAAGAAATTTTTACTCTAAAATGTACAAAGAAGCAGTAAGTAACATTGAATTAAACATGCAGTAACTGTAGTAGTATTTAGTTTTAAAATGCACTCTAATTGTATTATTTGCAGTCATTTTTACACTGCAGAAGTGACTTTATGCCATGCATCTTTTTTCTCTGAATGTCATCTGGTTTTGATTGTCGTTCCAGCGCTGCTCACGTAGTCAAACACCATGCATATAATCTGATCATTACCGCATGCACCTTGAGTGTGTGAACTTTGAGCCTCATGTTATGAGGCGTGTAGTAGCTGGAACATGTTCTCATGATGCAACAAGCATGTAACAGCTGTGGCCGATTTGCATGGTGCATCTGTCTAAATATGTGCATGTCAAGCGTGTAACGTGTTTTATGTTGTTTTCTTCACAGTACCCAAAGGACGAGTGACGGATGATTCTCTGGCTTCCCAGAGTTCCTTGCAGGTGGTGGTTTCCCGCAGGGGGCGTGGCCGGATGGAGAGCCCGCCCTGTAACCGCTACGCCGGAGATTGGAGCGTCTGTGGGCGGGACTTCCTGTCGAACGACGAGGCGGATTACGACGAGGTGGCGGGCAGCGAGAGCGACGATGACATGGAGGAGCCGAAGAAGAGGGATGTGTGGACGTCTCCCGAGGGTTTGTACGTGGACGAGTTTGCGCTCGACTTTGACGCTCCGTTCACGTGCAGACTGAGTCTGAAAGACTTCGACACGCTGATTTCAGACTTGGAGAGAGAGTTAGCCAAACAAATCAACATCTGCCTCTGAAGCAGGAATGAATGTGTATATACGTTATTTTGACCGACGGATGCGTTTTAATACGCCGTGTGAAGTTAAAAATAGAGCAAACGCTTCTCGAGAGGCATGCGTTCTAGTATTGACTTAAACGACAAACACAAATGCCAATGTAAAGAAAAAGCCATGTTTTCTGGAAAATAAGTCACACCGGGGTGAAATTCGTTGAGAGAGATTGCATCGTTGAGAGAAAAGCAATATTTGAGTATTAAGTCAAATTTTATTATTGCATTCAGAAAAAAAAGTAAAATAACAATAATTGAAATGTTTACAAACATACATAAACACTATAAACAATCTCACTTTGCAACAAATCAGTTAAATGTAACATTATTCAGAACAGAACTGGAATGGGAATATAAGTATAAAACAAACCTAAATTACAGTCATTCATCATAAACAACATTTATTTTAAAAGCCACGCCTAAACGAAATGATTTAATGTGTAGGAAATGTACTATATAAATAAGCTTGAGCTCACATACCTTGTTTTGCCATCTTGATTAAATAATGCAATTAATAGAAGTCTATGGAAGCTTTTTTTATTTAAAAAGGTAATTGTGATTTATTTTTTTATTTTTTTCAGAATATAGTATATAATATATACCCTGTATATAAAAATTGCAGAATGGCAGAATTTTTAAGGTTTTTTTTTTTTACCTGGTCATGGGAACAGAGTTGCAAATAGTTTTGTTTTTCCTTAGAATTTCAGAATTGTGAGATGAAAAGTTGCAGTTACCTTTTTTTTGTCATTCCGTAAAACAAAACAAAAATAAAAATTGTGTGCGATGTAAACTCAGAATTGCACAAAAAAAAAGTCAGAATTGTGATAAAAGCTGCAATTGCCTGTTGTATCTTATTAATCTTTGGCAGAAACAAACATATCTATAAAGGTCGCAGCACATTTCAGAAGAGAAAAATGTGACTTATATTCCAGAAAATGTATGGTGTGTATATATATTTTTGTCATGCAAAACATGTGTTTTCATTGTTGGGTATTTGTGGCCAATCCCAGCGTTTATGGTGCATTTTGTGACACATGAGAACATTTGATAGCAGCTACTGTAACATAATATCAACAAGCACAAAAACTCTTTTTCTTCATTGTTCTTCTGTAGAGGAGACACATATTGATTATTCCAAGTGTATAATGCATTGTAACGCAGTATAAACACTAGTTGTTAATGCTGAAGGCTTCGTTTGTGTGAAGTTTCTCTTATTTAAAGCTCTGTGTACGACTCTTGTTCCAGAAGGCAGGTTTGTGACGACCAGCTGTGTTTGGGCCAAGGTTTCATCACTCTTTCCAGCAGCGTTTCTCCGCCAGACTCTTTCTGAAGCGCTTTTCTGACCAGCCTTCGTTTTACTCTGCAGAAAAGCTTCGTTTTTTTCTCTGTCTAATGTTTAACGGTGAACGTATTTATTACATTCCCTTGAGATCACGTTATAGGAGCGTTCTGGGTTTGATGCAACTTGACAGCATTTGTGACATAATGTTGATTCGAGTTTGAGAAGCCAAAGACAATATTCGACTTAACGGGGCTTCAGTAATTGATGTTATTTAAAGGTTAAGCATGTCATTTCTTTCACTAATGGAAAAGAAATGTCAGCTTTTCCTAAACACTCCTCCTGTCTGTTATTGGTCTGTCAGACAGATAGCTCCGCCCTAAACTCTCGTGATTGGATGAGTCAGATGTCACTCAAACAGAGTGTCACAATGTGGCATCAAACACAGCATTTGAACTAATAACCAAAACATATTTTTAACTTGTACTGAACCCAGAACACATTCATTTAAAGCTGATTTTATGTTTGAGATGCAAGTAGACAATCAGTTAAACGAAAGCTTGGCCAGAGACGTTTAATATAGTGTTCATTTTGACTGAATTTGCACAGTTTATTATACCAAAATGTTTATATTCAGGTTTGTATTTTCCGATTCAGACGCTAAAATGACACGATGCATCAGGACATGCACACGAGGAAGTGTGCTCTCATGTTTTATAATCTGTATTGTCAAGCCAAAGACTTGTGATGATTATTGCACTTCTGCGTCTAGTTTTCTGGATTGTGCTTGTGCTGCTCTTGCTGATTTGAGATCAGTCTGTTACTGAGAGCAGCTCTATGTTTCATATCTGAGCGCGGTACAAATAATCTCAACTGTGATTTGATTCTAAAAGCCACAAATGGAATAGAAAGGCCATGACTGAGCTCACCAGCTCCTTGTGCAAACCCTTTGACACGTTTTATTGGAATTCAGTTTTGTTTAGTTGTATAAACAGTATTATTATAATCTATTAATGCACCTGTAACATTCAGCACTTCTGTCTGTGCTCATGCATAGCTATAAACCACAGTGATACACACACACACACACACACACACACACACACATGTGTGTGGATGAGATGTACCATTCAGTGTTATGTTAAAGAAATAAAGCAGTGTTATGTTTCTACGATTTGTGTTTTCTCTGTATTCACCATCCTACATGTCATTTAAACAGAACGCTAAAGGAATAGTTCAGAGAAGATCAGGATGAGTTTGTGTCTTCATCAGGTTTGGAGAAATGTAGCACTGCATCAGTGTCTCATCAATGGATGCTCTGCAGTGAATGGGTGCCGTCAGAATTAGAGTCTGATAAAAACATCCCAATAATCCACAGCACTCCAGTCCATCAGTGAACATCTGGAGAAGACAAAACCTGAAACACATCCAGCATTAAGATGATTTTAACTCAAATAATCCATAATAACACTTCCTCCAGTGAAAGTGTTCTGGTCTGAATCAGGAGAGAAATCTGCACAGATCAAGCAGCGTTTAAACAGATCTAAACAAATCTGAGAGAGACAACAGCAGATGGACTTTTTCACTGGAGGAAGTGTTATTATGGATTATTTGAGTTAAAATCATTTTAATGCTGGATGTGTTTCAGGTTTTGTCTTCTCCAGATGTTCACTGATGGACTGGAGTGCTGTGGATTATTGGGATGTTTTTATCAGACTCTCATTCTGACGGCACCCATTCACTGCAGAGCATCCGTTGATGAGACACTGATGCAGTGCTACATTTCTCCAAACCTGATGAAGAAACAAACTTATCTACATTTTAAGCAAATGTTAATTTTGGGGTGAACTATAGCTTCAGAAACGTCACGTCTGCTGTTATGTCCATTAATGATTTAACAGTTTTGGTTGCTATGAGTCAGACTCTGAAACCTCTAATAGTGTGTTTTATTTGTGGAGCTGATGCTGGTCAGTGAGCGTGACTGTTCACGTGTGTGTGTGTGTGTGTGTGTGTGTGTGTGTGTGTGTGTGTGTGTGTGTGTGTGTGTGTGTGGAGGTTTGGACTGAAGACGGTCGAGTTGTTTCTGAAGGAGTCTGACAAACACATTTATGCACACGTGAATCAGATGTTTCTTTAAAGTTTATAACACCAGTGTACAATGCAAGCTAACCACAGAGGTGTGTATTTCTAATTATGTTATATTTGTGTTAGAAATAAAAAAGTTAAATAGCATAATCAAAAATGATGTTGACTGTATAGCATAGATTTATAAAATACATCTGAGAAATCTGACGAGCAGTGATGTGAGTCAAAATCAATCATCATGAAACGTGTGTGTGTGTCATGTGTGTGTGTCTTCATCCCAGAGACAGATACTTCCTGCATCTCACTTCCAAACACTCGTCTCGCTTCTTCACCGCACTCCTGCAGAGAGAGAGAGAGAGAGAGTGTGTGTGTGTGTGTGTGGGAGAGAGAGAGTGTGTGTGTGTGGGAGAGAGAGACAGAGTGTGTGTGTGTTTGTGTGGGAGAGCGAGAGAGAGAGAGTGTGTGTGTGTGTGGGAGAGAGAGAGTGTGTGTGTGTGTGGGAGAGAGACAGAGTGTGTGTGTGTGGGAGAGAGACAGAGTGTGTGTGTGTGGGAGAGAGAGAGTGTGTGTTTGTGTGGGAGAGCGAGAGAGAGAGTGTGTGTGTGTGTGGGAGAGAGAGAGTGTGTGTGTGTGTGTGTGTGGGAGAGAGAGAGAGTGTGTGTGTGTGTGTGTGTGTGAGAGAGAGAGTGTGTGTGTGTGTGTGGGAGAGAGAGAGTGTGTGTGTGTGGGAGAGAGAGAGCATGATAAATCTGTGTTCCTGATTCCCGTTCTGTGTTTGTCTCTGATTCACGCTGTACCTTGCCGCTGAGCTCTTGGGAATCACCTTCGTCTTCTTCTCCTGCCTGAAAACAAATGAGATCTGAATCAGAAAGAGCTTTATTGCCACATACGAGGAATTAGTTTATTAGATTATGCATTAAATCAGTAACATCATGTTAACAAACATCTACATCACTAAACCAGTCAACATGAACTTCAGCGTTAATTTCAGCGTCAGCACATTTCTACAATCAAAAGCTGTATCTGTTAACATTACTAATACACTAATGAAGTAGTGCTAACAAATGAAAGTTTATTGTAAAGTGTTCTAAAATTATAAAAAGAAAGTATTTGCAGAAACAATTGAGATTTGTTAATTAATGCTTAATTTCATTATCTGAGTAAATGTTAATTTCAACATAAAAATAAAGGTGTTATCTGTTAATATTATGAAATGGACCTGAGCCAACATGAACTGACATTAAACTTGTATTTTATTCATATTTATTCATATATCATTGTTAGTTAACCCATTCATTCACATGAACTAATAGGACTTTATTTTACTGTTATAATATTTCACTAGTGGTCTCAGATGTGTGGACCCACTGTATCAGGGAATTAATTGCTGAATTAGATTTTATGATTATATAATTATTGTTTAAAAATCTCACCTCTGAGCCTTCCTGTCCAGTGTCTTCAGCGTGACCGAGGACAGAACCCGTGTGTTTCCAGAACCATCTCTGTCCTGCTCAGAAGGAAGCGCAGTCAGTGTGTGTGTGTGTGTGTGTGTGTGTGTGTGTGTGTGTGTGTGTGTGTGTGTGTGTCTCTCTGTGTGTCTCTCTGTGTGTGTCAGTGTGTGTGTCTCTCTCTGTGTGTGTGTGTGTGTGTGTGTGTGTGTGTGTGTACCGTCTCTCTGAGCGTCCTCTCTCTCTCTCTCTGTGTGTGTGTGTGTGTGTGTGTGTGTACCGTCTCTCTGAGCGTCCTCTCTCTCTCTCTCTGTGTGTGTGTGTGTGTGTGTGTGTGTGTGTACCGTCTCTCTGAGCGTCCTCTCTCTGTGTGTGTGTGTGTGTGTGTGTGTGTACCGTCTCTCTGAGCGTCCTCTCTCTCTCTCTCTCTCTGTGTGTGTGTGTGTGTGTGTGTGTACCGTCTCTCTGAGCGTCCTCTCTCTCTCTGTGTGTGTGTGTGTGTGTACCGTCTCTCTGAGCGTCCTCTCTCTCTCTGTGTGTGTGTGTGTGTGTGTGTGTGTGTGTCTCTCTCTCTCTCTCTCTCTCTCT